>NC_089815.1:5164301-5301801 GCF_029633855.1 Hoplias malabaricus | reverse complement strand
TTCTCTCTCTCTCTCTCTCTTTCTCTCTCTCACACACACACACTAACACACACACACACTCTCTCTCTCTCTCTCACACACACTAACACACACACTCTCTCTCTCACTCTAACACACTCTCTTTCTCTCTCTCTCTCTCTCTCTCTCTCATTAACACACACTCTCTCTTTCTCTCACTAACTCTCTCTCTCTCTCTCTCTCTCTCTCTCTCAAACACACACACACACTCTCTCTCTCTCTCTCTCTCACACACACACACACATTCTCACACACACGGTTACAAAGACAGTCCATTTGTTGTACTTAAATTAGTTTAAAGGATCATTACACTCCTTCTCCCAGAGGAAATATTTAAGAAATAAAATAAAAATATAATAAAAGTCTTGCAGTCAGGACACAGTGAACAGAGTCAGAGCACTTTATATAACATTTATGGGCATTGGCCTATGGTAGAAGGGTAGAGTTGTGTTCCCTAAATAAAAAGACTCCTGAGGGGACGGCCTCTCTAAAGGTTAATATCTTGTTTTGAGAATTTACTGGTCATTTTTCCAGTTAATAGTGTGCCACAAATTACAAGACGCATAAAAAGCAAGTCTCAAGAAACCGAAAGCAAGAAGTGATTTCTCAAGGAATCAGTGAAATACAATAATAAACAGGTTTCAAATTCATGCAGTTAATACAATAAACACAGATTCTAGTGAAGTCACTTACAAGTCCTGTCCAAGGGACTGTCCAATAAAACACAACACAGATTACAAGACGGGACGGGTCTCCCAACTCTGCACCATGCAGTTCCTCACCTCGCTGGTAATTAGAGCCGAGTGTATGGACCAGGAGAGACACAGACTCCCAGCCTGCTACAATGAGTTAGGGCAGACTCTCAAAGTCTCAAGTAAAGGGAATGAGAATAATCAATATGTGAAGAAATAAAAATATGAGTCACTGTAACAGAACACAGTCTGGAAATAGAGCTGTGTCTCACCGCGGCGTGTACCTTTACCTCCCTGTCAAACTTTAAACCGAAGCCTAGTTTTAGTGGGGGGCAGGGCACCAAAAGCAGTAACATCTGTCTTATTGTTTAACTGAAGAAGATGGACATCCAGTGTTTCATACGTCAAAGCTCTGAAGCAAATAAAAATGTGCTTCACCAGGTCTGAGTGGGAGACACAAGTGCATATCATTTGAATATCAGTGGTAGCATCACTGCCAGAGTGTAGGAGTTAAGAATAGAGGTGCATACAGTTTGACCGTGTCACAGAGACTAATGCAATGTTAGGAGTCTTGCCCATGGACTCTTACTCACAGAGGGAGGTGTTCCAGCCTGAGCTCAGACTCGAACCCTTGTTGGTGACTAAACTGTCCTTCAGAATTGACCAGTTCTTAGTATTCACTGTGGAAATATGACAACACTCTTAACTCCACACTTCAGAGGCACATATTAAACACCACTAAAATACACAGACCAAATATGACACGAAACCATAGCAGTAAACACTGACGTACGACAAAAGAGGAAGCTAAATGTGAGGAAAGGAAATGGTTACCCATATAAAGTACTTCTTGAAAGTGTAAAGAGAATGTGGTGGTAAGAGGATGTCTTTATTCCTAACATCTAACATTTAAATGACTGATCTCTGGTGATGTCAAGCCCAAAATAACACAATATTAAGCTTTTATTTAGAAATTATAGTTTTCAACAAAAAAATGTAAAAAAAAATAATATTTAATGCATAGAGCTTTTTACAGAAAGAATGAAAAATCTGTATTTTTCCTCACAATGTTGCAGCTTCTGATTGTAGATGACCTGCAAATGTTCACATTTCAGAACCTAATGAAGTTCTTGAGACACTTCATGGAGGTCTTTGGTCTGTGAGCATTGTTTTGTTGAATGAAGTAGTTTTCCCTTTTTTAGGAAAAGAAAATGTAATAAAAGTCTTTCTGCAATGCACTGTACTCCATAATCTTTGTTATATTTAATACAATTTATACATTTTTTTGCTCGGGAGTGTATAGAGAGGTAATATGTTCATGCATTTTGGAAGCTCTCAGAAACATTAGAGCAAAACAGAGATGGGACCGGACTGGGATTGAAGGCCTCGAGGCTGATTTGTGTTAAATTAATTTTGTTGCTTACTCCCTTCTTTTTAAGGACAAATGGGTCCTAGAGCACGATGACGTCATACTTGGGCAAAGCATTGGGAGGGTAAGCACACACACACACACACACACACACACACACACATTCAGAATCCTCCTGAGTGGCTCTGAAAAAGGTTTGTTAATGAAGGATGCTACTGGATGGCTTGAGTGACCCTAGATGAAAGATTTTCTGAAGTGATTCATTAGAATATTAACCCACAATATTCACTAATGACATACACTGATTTAGAATGGTGTAGTTGCAGTTTATTTAAACATCTGACTGAAACCAGAGATGTTTGACTATGCAGCTCCGGCTGAAGAAGGCTTCTATGTAATAATACTTTAAGATGTAATTTGCAAGGCATAGCAGCTTGGAGCATTGGAGCAGGCTTCACGGCTGCCAGCACTGACAGGTTGAAAATCTGAGCGTGAGTGGTGGTTGAATGTCAGTAAATGTAAAATCATTTGTGTGTATGTGTGCAGGGAAACTTTGGTGAGGTGTTCAGTGGCCGCCTACGTTCAGACAACAGACCCGTGGCAGTAAAGGCCTGTCGAGACAACCTCCCACCGGAACTGAAAAACAAATTTCTCATGGAAGCCAGGTATTTAATTTTACTCTCTGTCTCTCTCTGTCTCTCTCTCTGTCTGTCTGCCTCTCTCTCTCGCTCTCTCTCTCTCTCTGTCTCTCTCTCTCTCTCTCTCTGTGTGTGTCTCTCTCTCTCTCTCTGTGTGTGTCTCTCTCTCTCTGCCTCTCTCTCTCTCTCTCTCCTACTCTCAATGGAAAATCCCTGTTCAGAATTCTGTTTAGTCCAGGATTATACTTAATCCCTGTCTGGGAAACTACCTCATAATCTCATGATATTAAATAAATGCATAATGAAAAAATGTTAGGTAAATTAATTAGATGTTTGTTTTCGCTTCCTAAGGGGCCATTTTTGCTCAGACATACACACACACACACACACACACACACACACACACACAAGCTATGAATCTCAATGTCTCCTTATGCGTCCAAGGATACTGAAGCAGTACGACCATCCGAATATAGTTCAGCTGATTGGAGTCTGTACTCAGAAACATCCCATTTACATCATCATGGAGCTGGTGCAAGGTAATGACTCGGGACCTGGGACACATCTCAGACATTACTCAGCATCTTAAATTGTGAATCAGTTGAGCATCTGTTTGTTTTCTTCCTGCAGGAGGCGACTTTCTTTCCTTCCTCAGAACAGAGGGACACAACCTGAAGACGAAGATGCTGATCAAGATGGCGGAGAATGTGGCGTCTGGCATGGAGTACCTGGAGAGCAAAAAATGCATTCACAGGTGAAAAAGTTGAGCAAAATGAGCAAAATATTTAATAGAATTTGTATGATACTAAAATTCCAAGGGAATATTAAACCTTCAGCAGCTTTGATTATAACAGTCAAGACAGAAATATAAGAAGGACTTAGTGTTATTGATGCAAAGTACCCCACAGCTCTTATGAAGCTCCACAAATTTATATTTTAGTGCTAATGGCACCCCCTTGTGGACAGTTTTTCACCTGCTAAACATTTGTGAGTGAATGTGAGAGTTCCTTCTTCCTTTACTTGCATTCATCCATCTTAAGCATGCAGCATCCATGAGGTCGAAGAACAGTCAAACGTCTTATGAACCAAACTGAACAAGTTAATGCGAATGAACGAGGCACAAAAATGAGTAGAAACAGGTTTCCGTCTTTTTATACGTTTTTATATGTTCAAAAACCGATATACATCTGCAATTCAGACTTCTTAATAAAATACAGATTTCATGGCAAACTTTACATTTATGATTCTGTTCACAGTGCAACAATATTGATAACAACTTGCACATGTTAATGTGAATGAAACAATTGTGTATTGCATGAATTGTAAATTCATGTACCTGAAAATGGAACTGAATGCTATAAGACACAGGCGGCACGGTGGGGTAGGTGTCGCAGTCACACAGCTCCAGGGACCTGGAGGTTGTGGGTTCAAGTCCTGCTCCGGGTGACTGTCTGTGAGGAGTGTGGTGTATTCTCCCTGTGTCTGCGTGGGTTTCCTCCGGGTGACTGTCTGTGAGGAGTGTGGTGTGTTCTCCCTGTGTCTGTGTGGGTCTCCTCCGGGTGACTGTCTGTGAGGAGTGTGGTGTGTTCTCCCTGTGTCTGTGTGGGTCTCCTCCGGGTGACTGTCTGTGAGAAGTGTGGTGTGTTCTCCCTGTGTCTGCGTGGGTTTCCTCCAGGTGACTGTCTGTGAGGAGTGTGGTGTGTTCTCCCTGTTTCCGCGTGGGTTTCCTCCGGGTGACTGTCTGTGAGGAGTGTGGTGTGTTCTCCCTGTGTCTGTGTGGGTTTCCTCCGGGTGACTGTCTGTGAGGAGTGTGGTGTGTTCTCCCTGTGTCTGCGTGGGTTTCCTCTGGGTGACTGTCTGTGAGGAGTGTGGTGTGTTCTCCCGGTGTCCGCGTGGGTTTCCTCCGGGTGCTCCGGTTTCCTCCCACAGTCCAAAAACACACGTGGATTGGCGACTCAAATTTGTCCATAGGTGTGAGTGTGTGTGTTGCCCTGTGAAGGACTGTGGTGTATTCCTGCATCCAATGATTCCAGGTAGGCTCTGGACTCACTGTGACCCTGAACTGGATAAGCGGTTACAGATAATGAATGGATGGATGCTATAAGACCCCCACTTTTTTATTTTGGCACTGCATGGCTTCAAATGACTTCACTTTCCAGCTCTAACATTTGAACCTAGATTTAGAAGCGGGGATAACAGAGGATATAAATCCTGATTGATTTTGATTGCGATTGGGTGGGTTATTTTCCTCTGAGGGAGGACTGACCGGATGAAGAGCTAATGAGTGAGTAATTGTAAAAGCAGGAAATCTGGGCAGGTTTTTGGCTGCTCCGCTCTCTGAGGAGAAAAGGACAGTTGGTTGGACGCAGGTCAAGGCTGGGACTGGAAATGATAATGAGCCCAGCAGGGACAAGCCTTCACACTCGGTCACACAGAGCCTAAACCTGAGACTAAAGCTAGACGACCTGCACTGCTGAGCCAACCTGAGCCAAGACACACACACACTCACACACTCTCTCTCTCTCTCTCTCTCTCTCTCAGGGACTTGGCTGCTAGGAACTGTTTGGTGGGGGAGAACAGTGTGGTGAAGATCAGTGATTTTGGGATGTCCCGCCAGGAGCAGGACGGTGTTTACTCATCCACTGGTGGAATGAAACAGATCCCAGTCAAATGGACCGCTCCAGAGGCTCTTAACTATGGTACGTCTTAACAGTCGAACTCCACAGCAACACACTTAGTTTCAGAAGAAATTTGGGGTGAGCAGGTTTTCGCAAACACAAAGTGTTAGTGGAAATAAGTGAACACACATTTTACACACCATTTATGCCCTGTGTTATATTTAGTGTCTGGAGAAAAGATTGTAAACGTTAATGAATGAAGGTCACATGCAGCATTTTCTGCCATTAGCCCCTTTTTTTAAATTTCAAGTGTTTTGTGCTGAAACCCTTTCCCATTTCCCACTGAGCAGAAGGTTGTAGACGCGTTTGAAAGATGTCCAGCAGATGGTCAGCTCACTGTGGTACCTCTCACCTCTCTGACTACGCTTGTTGGAGGCAGTGGTCGGTTTCAGATGAGCTTCAGTGACCCTCTGCTGCCCCCTGCCTGTGTTTTAGGGCGCTACACCAGTGAGAGTGACGTGTGGAGCTTCGGAGTGCTGCTCTGGGAGACGTTCTCCAGAGGAATCACACCTTACACCAGCATGAACAACCAGCAGACCAGAGACGAGGTGGAGAGAGGTTAGTGCTCACTGTACTCACACTTCTCATATGTAAAAATACATGAGAAAAACACTGAAAACCTAAATTCAAGATTTCTGCAGACACTTACACTGTACGACCTCTTGGAATAAAATGTACTATAATAAACATTATATATTAAAGGGGAATAATGAAAGTCTGTGTGCATGAATACACAACTGCAACAGCATTGTCTCTACAGCATCTAAATTCTACTGACACTGCCAATGCACAGTAAAACAGTTTTAATGTCTTTAGATGTCTGTAAATGAGCTCCTTCACTTTTAATATACATTCAGCCGTTGCACTTGTCAGATTAATAATCATTGCTATATTTCAGTAATAATGCATTCAGTGTGGACTGAGCTAGACAGCTGAGGATTGTTCAAATGTTTTATTCAGCATTTCAACATTTTTTCAAAGTCATTTCTGTCTGTCAGTGATCTGATCCCCACTTTTCAGATGTGAGAATATCATCCATATTCTGGGTGATAATTTTAACATAATTTGATTCTCAGTATTTATTTATTTATTTATTTATTTATTTTTTACAGAAATGTGTTTGCTGTCTACACATATTATTTATCATTATTGAAAAATAAAGTTCTGTCTCAGTGTTCCCCCACATTCGTCCATGATTAAAAAAACAGGACTTTTATTTTGTTAAATGTGCTTATTCTCCAGATGTGATGTTTTTCCCCTCTCCCCCCCCCCCCCCCTCCCCCTCCTTGTTTTTAGGTTATCGCATGTCTGCTCCCAGTGGCTGTCCAGATGAGGTCTATGCCCTGATGTGCCACTGCTGGCAGTATGACCCCAGACTCCGACCTTCATTCCAGAAAATCAGGGCGGAGCTACACTCTCTCTGCCAATGACACAGTCCCAACACAGCTGTGCTCTTTCGCTAGAAAAAGCAGCAACCCTCACAGTGCCTCCACAAAGAAAACTGTCTGAATGGACAGAGCCTTGGATATAATGATTCTACTGTACAGTCATAAGCCAAATATATTCTTTCATTTAATAAAGAGCTACCGTGTTTATAATAATTAGAATATTTCCCAAAAAGGAGATGGCTGTAGGATTATTCTAAATGTATTTTGCCTATTTCTAGACAGTTGAACTTGTTGTAATGAGAAATATTCAATATATTGGCTACATTTAGGATGTTTTCACTGAATAAGGGATAGTTTTTGCAGTGTTTTGTAATAGTTCTCTGCTCTAATGGGCAGAAAGAAAAAGGACCAAGCCCAAATTTGACATGTTTTTACTGAATATTACGGGTGCTTAGCCCTGAAGAGAGAAACTGATCCCACGTTAAACACATTCGCTGTGTGAGACCATCACTGCTGAGAATAACACTGCTGCGTCCCTTACAACATTCAACATCAAACACAAAGAGATCAAAACAACAGCTCTCCTCTATTTCATTACGGTGTCTATTTTTTTAAGAAAATGTATTGTTAAGACCATTTTAAACTCAATATTTTGCTTTTTTTTGTGCTAGAGCCTTATGTTTTGCCTGGAAGTGTACAAATCTGAACACAACTGATATTTATTTAAGGCTAAATATATATAATATATAAGTATAAAAACACCATAGGTGCCATAACTGTGCGCAGGCCACATTTTACGGTTTGTAACAAGTAAACAGCAACCAGTAAAGGCTTTGAAATGTGAACTTATTTTCATTGAGAAAACCAGACTTTTCTATGTCCATATACTTCATATAAATATGTCACATAAGATGAAATGCTATATTTTTAAGTTATTTAAATGACAATAATTCTTGCCATAACTCATAACTTATGATCAGAGGATGTGGATATTATGATGTGGATATGTCTTACCGTCAATAAAGTTTAAATAAATGAATAAATAAAAACAGCTGAAGTAAAGAATGTGCTGAAATCTGTGTACGTTTACAAACTGGAGTTAGCAGAGCTCTTGAGTAGGTTTTAAGTGCATCTTATCTATTGACCTTTAATACTTAGACTGTCATTCTCGTCAGCTTCAAATCACTGGAACTGGCAAACGCGGCGTCCACTGACTGATGAGCGTGAGATAAGTAACGACGAATGACGTAGAGGCCTGGTGCATTCCTTTTTGACAGTGATTCAGCAATTCAGATGATTTGAAAATGTGCTTGACTCCAAAGTGCCAACTTTTAAGTCTTTCCCAGTTCTACCCAGTAGCTAGATTTCCTCCAATAACATCGGTGCCACCAAGCTGGGAGGAGATGGCTTTGAGATCTTTGAAACTGCTTCTAATGAAACACTGGAGCTTTAAACGCTTGGCTACCGTTGTCTATCACTGTGCTGAGTGACAAGACACATGATGGACATCCTACGCACCCAGAGGACAAACAAGAAAGAGATGGGGTATTTATGATCTCTTTTGAACTTCTAGAACATAGCTCCAGGACTTGGAGGAGACTGACAGACATCAGGGACGACATGCCTAACTACTTACAGCCCTGGCTAGAGGCAAACTTTGAACCCAAGGACACCAGAAGTCTGGGTCTGTGTGGTAGTGACACTACCTGCAGCGCCACCTCATTTATTCATTCATTCATTCATTCATTCATTCATTATCTGTAAGCGCTTATCCAGTTCAGGGTCACGGTGGGTCCAGAGCCTACCTGGAATCATTGGGTGCATGGTGGGAATACACTCTGGAGGGGGCGCCAGTCCTTCACAGGGCAACACACACACTCACACACTCACTCACACCTACGGACACTTTTGAGTCGCCAATCCACCTACCAACGTGTGTTTTTGGACTGTGGGAGGAAACCGGAGCACCCGGAGGAAACCCACGCAGACATGGAGAAATTACTGTCACTGATGGCTGTGGTTATTTCACTTGAACTGGGTTCAATCACAATTCCTTGGCTTTTCTCTGTGGTGCTTTAGGATCAGGTGATTGTTACTTATTTGACCTTAATGTTTATGTCAAAATTTAATGAGAAATCAAACAAAAATGGGTTTGTAACATTGACTTTAATGTAGTGACATATTTTGACTGGCTTTGTTTTAAAGTACACGAGAGTTCATTCTTCTTTTATTTTACAACAGTAAACATATGATAGCTGTCAGAACAACACCATGTCTCTCTTTTATTGGTTTAGTTGTTGTTTTTTAGATGTTTACACAGTTTGTAAACACCTGCTTCCCTCTTCACTGTGTTAAATTTTCACAATTTTTTTTCAATTAAAATTCTGTGAAATTATTTAGTAAAAAAAAATATTTTTACATTTTTTTTTAAATTAAGATTTTTCCTCTTCTATAAAAATGTTTCTCTGTATAATTTTGCATGCGTTACAGTTTAAAGCCTTGTATGTGTATTGTATCCGGCTTATATTTTGTACTTATTTTAAATGTATTGTTAAAAACAGAACTTAAAAGAACGAT
This sequence comes from Hoplias malabaricus, assembly GCF_029633855.1. Classification (NCBI taxonomy): domain Eukaryota; kingdom Metazoa; phylum Chordata; class Actinopteri; order Characiformes; family Erythrinidae; genus Hoplias; species Hoplias malabaricus. Next base: position 5,292,441 of record NC_089815.1, on the reverse strand, counting down.
ATACTACTTAAAAAGTGTAGACAAAATAAGCCAAAGCTTCAGTCGACACCTTTTCTTTTATTTTTTACTTTATTTTACTATATATTTCTTTTCTTTTCTAATTAAAAGTATTTCATTTTGTAAATATGAATGTTGTAAAAACTCTAACTAATGAGAATTTCATTCACTTTTCTAAAATATTCATGATTTTGTTAATTGAATAATGAGTGTAAAGTCCACCACTGTGGGGAACCTGACAAAGCAGAATTACTCACCATGAATACAGTTTGTATTTTTGCATATTCATTCATTCATTCAATCATTGTCTGTAAGCTCTTGTCCAGTTCAGGGTCGCGGTGGGTCCAGAGCCCACCTGGAATCATTGGGCGCAAGGCGGGAATACACCCTGGAGGGGGCGCCAGGCCTTCACAGGGCATCACACACACAGTCACACATTCTCTCACACACTCACACCCTACGGACACTTTTGAGTGTTTTTGGAGTGTGGGAGGAAACGGGAGCACCCGGAGGAAACCCATGCAGACACAGGGAGAACACACCACAGTCCTCACAGACAGTCACCCGGAGGAAACCCACACAGACACAGGGAGAACACACCACACTCCTCACAGACAGTCACCCGGAGGAAACCCACACAGACACAGGGAGAACACACCACACTCCTCACAGACAGTCACCCGGAGGAAACCCACACAGACACAGGGAGAACACACCACACTCCTCACAGACAGTCACCCGGAGGAAACCCATGCAGACGCAGAGAGAAGACACCACACTCCTCACAGACAGTCACCCGGAGCGGGAATCGCACCTCATTTATTTATTTTTTTATTTTAATCACATAATCACATTAGACATGGTTACTTCATTTCATAATGTAAATTATTGATTTAAGCATATCAGTATTATCAGATATAGATCACATGTTTAAAGTATTATGCAGATGTTTCCTCACCATTTGCTGCTCTCCAGTCTGTTTGCGTGCTCAAAACTGGTCCAAAGTGTTTATGAAGCCCCAGTGTCTGGAATGCTAGGCTTGCTTTATTTCTCTGTCTCACACACACTCACAATCTCCTCATGGCAGATGCATCTGGAGTATTCTTAGACAACAGCGAGAACTCCAGATGTTGAAAAGCACAAACCAAGATGAGAATATTGCTCTATTCCTGCTCCATAGGTGGGTAATACTGACTTATATTTGCTGTTTCAGATTTAATTTATGGTGGAAATGTCCAAAGTCGGTAGTAGGCTAACTGCTTTACTGAAAGTGCTACGAGGCTAAACTCGAATTACAAATGAGTTTCTGTGGTAATTCAAACAGTGAATAAAACTTACAGTTTAATCTTCATCCACATACAAACAACCATTATTTTTCCCCCCCACTCAAACACACCATTCCACCTTAAACACTGCAGGGGCCTCTGAGTGGAAACAAAGTGAGACCTGCATTTCCCCACAATTGTAGATGTTCTCTTTAACAGAATGCATACTTTCTAAAGAGCCGCATGGACAATAGTATGGAATTCCCTGGAGCGGCTGATCATCCTCATGCTCAGTGCCAAGCGCCAGATTTGGGAATTGTGTTTTCTGGAGTGAACTGCTCTATCCAGTTCCCTTCAGATAAGCTGGAGTCCCTGACCTCTCTAATGATTAGGTGGCTGAATGCCATCAAATCCTCACAGAAATGTTGTGTCAAGTCTTTCCAAAAATGTTTAGCATGTATTTCTTCTTAAACTTGAAACTTTGGCCTTAACTCGGGCCTGAGGCTTGACGAGCGGCCCCTTAGAGGAATGAGGTGATGACGCAGGATCATGCGCAAGCACCCCGTGACAGTAAGGTTCTCATATCTGAACTCATCCTGTCATTCTCGTCCAGTAGGTCTGTGAATGATTGGTATGCAATTTGACTCTTGCAGAAGCTTTGCGAGACTGCAACCGAGCTGCTGTTTGACCTCTAGTGAACCTGAGGCTTGTGCTCCTAATGACCACTAGATGGCAGCACCTTCTGCATGTGGAAAACAAGTCGAGCCTTCCATTCAAAGCTTAGCCTTGGCCTTCTTAACTAGCCTTTAGAGCCAGAACAGAACTGCACTCCTTCTGTCCTCATCACATTCTGCTGGGGGACAACACACTGCACAAATTCATACAATGCACAATGAACTAAATTCTCTTACCAAGTGAACTGACCTTAGATCCAGTCAAAATAACAGTTATTTCACGTTATGAGAATGTTGCAAAATATATAATTACTCAACATGTTTCCAGGCTTCAGTCCAAGCACTTTGTCTAAACAGTTAAAACAGTTTTTAAATATATATTTCTTAAAATACCCTCACCAACTCCAAGTGCTGCATCTGCAAGGCCAAAATAGACAGCATCAAATATGGAGAAACATGGTTTTGTGCAGATATGCAGTACACAAACCTTTGTATCTGGCCGTACGTGTATCCAGCAGGGCGTCCTATTCTTCGGGAAAATGCTTTTCTGCTGGAAAGAGTGCCCAGATCCCTCCATACATTAGAGCGCATATGGACCGACATGTAGTAGATATTTAGACTAGAACTCTGGTGGTATGTCATGTGATGTTCTGCATGAGTTGGCCTGAATGAAGGAGGAGTGTACAGCCACTATTTGCTTGAAAGCTGTTGCAGGTTGAGAGATTGGGGAAAAAGAAATTGAAATGGCCCTTGTGTGTTTCATGTGACTACATCTGCATTCTTCTCCACTCGATCTTCACATTACATGCATGCCTTTTCTCGTTATTCTTCGAAGGGACTCTGATAATGAATAACAATAGATAATTTAATAACTCACCGATCATATGATTTCTGTAGGCGTGCAGTGTGTAGAGACCTGCAAATAATAAGATACATATACAACAGGAAAGAGTTATATAAATTCATTATATAATAATCAAACATATCCGTAAAATTACTTCCTTATTTCTACACTCACAGTCCATTTTAAAAGCTCCACAGGTCATAATTTAGTAGCACAGACTGTAATCTGTGGAGGTATGATATAGGTGGGGGATCATTCTCAGCGCTGTAGTGACACTGACGTGGTGGTTCTGGTATGAGTGGATCAGACACAGCAGTGCTTCGGCTACTGTTCACTCTGTGAGACACATCCTCCCTCAGAGACAGTAGCTCATCTCTCGCTACACAGTGTGCGTTGGTCGTCCTCTAGTCCTTCATCAGTGACACAGGACGCTTTCGGCTTCATATTTTTGCCTGGTGACCTATTCTCATCCTACATTTCTAATGCTGGGATGTAGGAATGCCAGTGTATGTGCACTGCTCAGAGGAGAGGGCTGTGGGCAAGGATAATCTCATGAGAGACAGGTGTATTTCTTACTTGAAAGGAGAAGTAGAAGTATTAGAAAACAAATGATGTAATCCAATAATTTTGTCCAGGGAATGTATCACAATTATATCACAACTTTTTACACTAGTGTGCAATAGTCTTAGGCACCTACGAATACTATTATTATTTAAAATAATGCATCTTCTCAGTAAATGCTTGTATAAAATTATATTTCTAAGTATTTCTTTAAATACTAAAACATAAATACAGTAAAAATTAAAAAAAGGATTTTTTTCCCACTAAAATGTAGTAGCTGTGTTGTGAGCGAGTGAAGAACAAAGAGTTTCCAGATGTTCTCCTTGGTCGTATGGATTTGTTAAATCAGCAGCACACTTGATTTATCCTAATGAAGTATTTATTAACCACTAAAACTAGGGAATGGATGATAACCTCAAATAACACTGGACTGTCACAAGGAGAGACGAGGAAAGGGTTAAACCAGCACACTCCTGGAATATCAGGAGGGGTTTCATTCTGAGCAAATACACTCTTACTTCTCAGAAAATTGTGCAGAGTACTGTACGTGTGTTATATTCTATTTCAGAGTGAATGAATAAATAGAAATGATCCAAAATGATTCAAAATCTCATCACTACTTTAATATTAAACATTTTACTGTAAGAGACTGCACCTTCGATAAGGTTAGTCATTTAAAAGTTACAGTATGTGTATGGGTTACATCATCAATGTAAATATTTCATGATAAGACCATAGGAATCTTTCTAAACATAGCGTAGGACACATAGAAGGGATCTAATCTCCGATCAGAACATTATTATTATTATTATTATTATTATGTCCCAGACAGAATGCAGACACACAGGGAGTCTGAACTCTCAGGAAACACACCTTTGTGTCAATCAGCACCCTGTGACAAACACTATTACACCACAGGTTTACTGTAAACACGACAGTTCATCAGCAGGCCCCTGAATCTATTGTTTACTCAAGAAAGCGAAGAACACATTGTAAGTAAGGTGTTGTTGCACAATGTTGTTGAGTGCAATGCTACAAAATGAGCAAGAGCTGTAAGCAGCAGTTAAACCAGTGCATAATTTTATTAGATTATTAGTTGTGACTAATTTGTTCCTGATAGTGTTCTGTAACAAGTAATTTCCAGTAATTGCAGGGTGTGACGTTCCTCAGAAAGAGAGCTCTCATTCGTCAGAATGATGTATACTGATGAAATGCATAGATCCAAATTGATTTTCGTTTTGGAGCCAGTGCTTTCACTCCCCTGGTTTCCTGCTGCTGAGGTTCTGCAGTTAGATCTGACATTGTTCAGCCAAAAAATGGCAGGGTGTTAACTGATCTGAGCTCAGTTTTCATAACTAGAACATGGGCAAACATTCCATCCACAGAAATATGCTAATTTATAGTGTGTATCTAATTTCAAATGATTTTTGGGAGAATTTGATGGAAGCCACAACAGTGTTAGCTGTTAGTGCCAGCTACTGATATTCTGTGATTACACTCTCAGAAAAAAAGGACGGTAGAGGTACATCCCAGTGAACAATTAGCCGTTTACTCAATATTGAAATAATGTAATGACTGCCGTCTAATCAACGTTCTCTTAAGGTTGAAAATGAAAGTTAAAATGTCGTCCAAACACACGTTGAAAAGACGACTATTAGACGTATTTTGGACGTCCATTGACGTTATTAATTGGTCCCGAAATAAATTACTTGTATAAAACGCGTTTTGGACGTCCACTGACGTTATCGATTAGTCACCACTTAACTAACTTATTAAGATGAATTTTGGACGTCCATTGACGTTTAAAATATGTCCTTGATGGACAGACTACTTTTAGACCTATTTTGAACGTCCAGGGACGTTCCTTGTTTACTGGGATTGGTATATATTAGTCACTATAGGAACAAACAGTGTAATTGTACCTTTCAAGGGTACATCAGTGCTGTTAACGTCCAGCTGTGTTCCCTAAAGGTACATTACATTCTCTTATCCAGAAGGAGACATGAAGAATTTTAAATTAGAACTGTGTAAGATAAAAGAATAAAATATAGTCCAGGTACCTATATGAAGTTAAAGGTACCTATATGTACCCTTGAAAGTACCACCACAGTATCCATAGCTGATCCATAGCTCAGGGCTGGTGTGGTGCTTTAATAACATTCAGCAAATACTTAGTTGTAGTTAATGTGTGAGTGTGTGTGTGTGTGTGTCTGTGTTGCCCTGTGAAGGACTGGCGCCCCCTCCAGGGTGTATTCCTTGCCTTCCAAGCCTTGCGCCCAATGATTCCAGGTAGGCTCTGGACCCACCGCGACCCTGAACTGGATAAGCGCTTACAGATAATGAATGGATAGATGAAATGCTTAGTTGTGAGCACAGTGACCTCAGGCTCATGTGCAGTGCCACATTTAACTGGTCAATGCTTTATAGTTAATAAACATTTTCTAATTTACTCAGATCTTAAAAACATAAATGAAAATCTCAACAGCGCACCAGCACCTTGCATGATCACACATTTCTAATATTTCTAATGTATTAAAAATCTGGAGCAAAGCCAGGTTGATTTTACAAGAACTTTCCATATAAACCTTAGACAACAGAAGTCAAAATGAATATTGTTTTAGAGGCAAACAATAAAAGCATGTGTCCAGCCAGTGTAAGTCTCTCCCTGTCTCCAGGGCCTGGGCGAAGTCATTTTTCAAAATTCAGGACCAAAGTTCGTGGCCAATTAGTGTCAGACAGTTTTTCTTCACAGTCATTGTTTTATGACAAAATCCAAGTGTTAGTTTGACATGTTGAGTGACTTCAGTTACCTGAGTGTCTTTTCTTTTATACGTAGCTGATTTACCCTGGAGAAGAAATACTAGGTAAGGTTGTTTTTTTTTTTTTTTTGCCCCTTGGGCTCCCCGTAGTGTAAATGATTTTCACAGCACTGTACTGAATCCAATGTGGGGGGGGGGGACATGGGGTAGTTTCCAACCCTCCTCCAAAAGTTACTGAGTGCAGTTTCTGCAGTTTAGAGCACAGAGTATCAACAACAGAGACTCTATTCTCTCTATTACAAGTAAGTGAAGTGTCACAATGGCAGTGTGTCTGGAATCAACCTGGTGTCACTGGGTACAAGGCATTAACACACCGTGGGCAGGGCCCCAGTTCATTTTGCATTGCCAGTGTGTACCATCATGCCACTCCACCAAATGATAGTAACCAAGTAAGTATATAAAAGTATATTCATGTACGTACATGTGCATGTATTCACCTCCAGCGCTGATTAGGACAGTGTTCTTATCATTTTCTAATATGAGATCAATTTAATGACACAAATTAGAGTGTTGTACAATTTTTCAGCATGCGATACATCGCCTGAGCAATGTGCAATGTGTCCTCAAGTCACCCAACATTATATAACAGTCTGAGACGTCTTTAATCTAAAGGTATCTTTCAGGAAAAATAACTTTAATCCATTGTAGAAGAAGCTGAAGTTTTCATAAAATGTTATCGACAAAAATGATCTTGCAAAATCCTCTTAAATTGCATCACTGTAACGGCCTTGACTTTTTCCAGACGTGGGCATCACATGCTGGAGCACGCAACTGATTTCATGTCAAAATCATATGATTGACTCCCGCATCTGCAGCTACCTGCCACCTGTCACCAACGAGGAGATAATCTCCCATTCCGTTCCGCCATTTCAGAGTCACCTCTACGTCTGTGACAGGGCTCTCCTCGAGAGCGCATTCCAGGCCCTGACCTGACACCCAGCTTTTATCTTTGGCTTCTGGCCTTAGTCCAACAGTAAAAACTGTAAAAGTTATCATGCAGATTGAGGCCCTGACCACGACTGGATTATTCTCTCTGATTTTAATCCAAACCTCAGATTAAAACCTTCTGCTTCTTAACGTTCTTTCAACTTCTGAACTTGAATTTCAATTTGCTGAGAGTGTCACATCAAATCACTTTTATTTGTATCATGCACTACATTTAGAAATAGGACAAGTGTGGGACGAAATGCTGCAGAATAAATTCTGCCAAAATTCCTGAACTTTAAAAAACAAACACAAGAAATATCTAGTTAAACTTTACAATCGTTTTAACGAGGAAATCTTCACGCAGATAAAATGGATCCAATGAAAACAATATATGACAACACACATTTGTAAACGTCTTTAAAAGGTCCAACTGTGTGAGATGCTTAAACAAACAGGGACACAGTGGCATTGATGTTAAATGTAAGTAAGCAAATAGGGGCACTCACACGGGGCACCAATAATTCAAGGACCATACGGCAAAGACAGTTCATTTATATTTATGTAGATGCAGTGAAGGCCTAGCATAATAAAAATGTAGGTCCAGGGACCTGGGGTTGTGGGTTCGAGCCCCGCTCCGGGTCACTGTGAGGAGCATTCTCCCAGTGTCCACATCCGGGTGCTCAGTTTTCCTCCTACGGTAGTTGGATTGCTGAATCAAATGTGTCCCTAGGTGTGTGTGTGTGTGTGAGTGAATGTGTGAGTGTGTGTCGCCCTCTGACACGCCCTCCAGGGTGTGTTCCTGCCTTGTGCCCACTGATTCCGGGTAGGCTCTGGATCCACGAATAATTAATTAATTTAATGGTGCAACCAGCATCTATTGCACTCAAAAATTCTCAAGCATTTTTTTCAATGGATATAAGATGTAACAATATTTTATTTTCAAATAAAGATTTGCCTCTTCTAAGTTGCAGAAGGGTTTGGCTCAAATCGCAGGTTCATGTTCACTGTGTGTGGTTAATATATGATCAAAAAGGAATAAAGACTGCTAGACTGTGATTAAACTCTTCTTGTGTGGTTGTGGGTTGGGTTTGGTCCAATGCTTTGTTAAGTAAAACAGCTCGGGCAACTTTCCAGCTACAGGTTCCTTCAGCCAAAGAGATACATACAGTACAGTCTTCTAGGTCTGTTTTAATTTGATTGGTTGAAGGGGAGGTGTGACTGAACATTGCAATGAAGAGAAGCAACTAAAACAGGAAAGGTAGCATAGTAAAAGTAGCAAAGTTGACGCAAATATCAAATTAATCGCCTCCTAAAGATGTTGTTTGAACCCATGATCACGGGTTTGTCAGATGAGGTTTTCACTTTCTTGTTCTACAAATCTCTTCTGTTTTTTTCTGTCATAGGCTTAGGATCATGCTGTCTTCCCCTATGTTTTGCAGCAGGGCACTACGCTGTCAGTGATAGTGTCAGAGGCTGCTGGTATGATTTGTCAGATTTTTCTTAAACTCTACTGTAGCATGTTTTATAGCCTAACCAACGTTTATTTCCCTTTTCCATTTTTCGGAAGTTTTAATGTCAGGCTTTTTCCAAAAATTCCTGGACATACTAGAATTATTATTATTATTTACAGTCCAACCATTCTCGTATTCATAACTTGTTCTCTCCAGATGCTGAAAGGATGTATCAGAACTTTAATTAAAAATTACATGTCTATAATTTTACATTAATTCATTCATTGTATGTAACCCTTATCCAGTTCAGGTTCGCGGTGGGTCCAGAGTCTACCTGGAAGGACACACACCCTGGAGGGGGCGCCAGTCCTTCACAGGGCAACACACACTCACACATACGAACACTTTTGAGTCACCAATCCACCTACCAACGTGTGTTTTTGGACTGTGGGAGGAAACCGGAGCACCCGGAGGAAACCCACGCAGACACAGGGAGAACACACCACACTCCTCACAGACAGTCACCCAAAGGAAACCCACGTGGACACAGAGAGAACACACAACACTCCTCACAGAGGGTCACCCGAAGGAAACCCACGCAGACACAGGGAGAACACACCACACTCCTCAGAGACAGTCACCCAAAGGAAACCCACGTGGACACAGAGAGAACACACAACACTCCTCACAGAGGGTCACCCGGAGGAAACCCACGCAGACACAGGGAGAACACACCACACTCCTCAGAGACAGTCACCCAGAGGAAACCCACGTGGACACAGAGAGAACACACAACACTCCTCACAGAGGGTCACCCGGAGGAAACCCACGCAGACACAGGGAGAACACACCACACTCCTCAGAGACAGTCACCCGGAGCGGGAATCGAACCCACAACCTCCAGGCTGTGTGACTGCGACACTCCCTGCTGCGCCACCTTGCCACCTATAATTTTACAGTTTTCGTTTTTAGTTATAATTTTATTAACAAATAAACAAATGTATAAAATCATTTGCTATATAATATCATCTTTTCCACTTGTCCATTTCAGTGTTGCGGTCTGTATAATATAATAAAATATTATTTTGAATCATTTTACTGATTTTGATGTTTTTGTGTGTATTCAATGTTTAAAAATAAATACAAATTTTTATTGTTACCAAAACAATTATACAGTAATAGGTATAGACTTTTTGTGTGTGTTAGATTTCCTAATTTCAGCATGTTAATTATATTTATATTGTAATTAATGTAACCAGGAATGCATATTGTTTTTATAATATCTTGCTCTATATTTTATTTATTATATTGTAAAAATAAATCAGAAACTTGAGACTTGTTAATAATATGATGTAGAAGTATAAAATTAATACTTCAATTATTTTTGAAAATCTTAAATCCTAAAATGAAGACTAAGAGTGGTTATGAAATATGAAAAGAAAGAAAGGAGTGCACAAAGTAAAAGACTTACATTGTGAGTATTCAGTATGCCACTGTAATTACAGCTCAGACGGGGAGGAGCGTCCAGGTCCAGTCACACTTCCACTGAACTGCAGACATAATTCTGAGATGTTTCTTATTCTTAGTTGCACTTATGATGTAGGTGCTATCTTATCAGACACTGAAACTACAGTGAAATATGTCAGTGTTCCTCACAGAGCCCTTCGTTACTCCCGGGACCATGAATCTATGCCTTTACTTCCTCTTCCAGGCTTTAAACTGGTCTTTGAACCTGAGCCGAGTCGCTGATTAAGTTTGGCGCCACTGTTCTCATTAATTTTATGAAAGTTTTATTCAAATTACTGTCACTGACGGCTGTGGTTATTTCACTTGAACTGGGTTCAATCACAATTCCTTGGCTTTTCTCTGTGGTGCTTTAGGATCAGGTGATTGTTACTTATTTGACCTTAATGTTTATGTCAAAATTTAATGAGAAATCAAACAAAAATGGGTTTGTAACATTGACTTTAATGTAGTGACATATTTTGACTGGCTTTGTTTTAAAGTACACGAGAGTTCATTCTTCTTTTATTTTACAACAGTAAACATATGATCGCTGTCAGAACAACACCATGTCTCTCTTTTATTGGTTTAGTTGTTGTCTTTTAGATTTTTACAGTTTGTAAACACCTGCTTCCCTCTTCACTGTGTTAAATTTTCACAATTGTTTTTTCAATTTAAATTCTGTGAAATTATTTAGTAAAAAAAATTTATTTTTTAATTTTATTTAAATTTAAGATTTTTCCTCTTCTATAAAAATGTTTCTCTGTATAATTTTGCATGCGTTATAGTTTAAGGCCTTGTATGTGTATTGTATCCGGCTTATATTTTGTGCTTATTTTAAATGTATTTTTAAAAACAGAACTTAAAAGAACGATGTACTACTTAAAAAGTGTAGACAAAATAAGCCAAAGCTTCAGTCGACACCTTTTCTGTTACTATTTTGATTTTTTACTTTATTTTACTATATATTTCTTTTCTTTTCTAATTGAAAGTATTTCATTTTGTAAATATGATTGTTGTAAAAAACTCTAACTAATGGGAATTTCATTCACTTTTCTAAAATATTCATGATTTTGTTAATTGAATAATGAGTGTAAAGACCAAGCAGTTTTTTTTCCGCTCACCATGAATACAGTTTTTATTTTTGCATATTCATTCATTCATTCATTCAATCATTATCTGTAAGCGCTTATCCAGTTCAGGGTCGCGGTGGGTCCAGAGCCTACCTGGAATCATTGGGCGCAAGGCGGGAATACACCCTGGAGGGGGGCGCCAGTCCTTCACAGGGCAACACACACACACAGTCACACATTCTCTCACACACTCACACCCTACAGACTCTTTTGAGTGTTTTTGGAGTGTGGGAGGAAACCGAAGCACCCGGAGGAAACCCACGCAGACACAGGGAGAACACACCACACTCCTCACAGACGGTCAACCGGAGGAAACCCACGCAGACACAAAGAGAACACACCATACTCCTCACAGACAGTCACCCGGAGGAAACCCACGCAGACACAGGGAGAACACACCACATTCCTCACAGACAGTCACCCGGAGGAAACCCACGCAGACACAGGGAGAACACACCACACTCCTCACAGACAGTCACCTGGAGGAAACCCACACAGACACAGGGAGAACACACCACACTCCTCACAGACAGTCACCCGGAGGAAACCCACGCGGACACAGGGAGAACACACCACACTCCTCACAGACAGTCACCCGGAGGAAACCCACGCAGACACAGGGAGAACACACCACATTCCTCACAGACAGTCACCCAGAGGAAACCCACGCAGACACAGGGAGAACACACCACACTCCTCACAGACAGTCACCCGGAGGAAACCCACGCGGACACAGGGAGAACACACCACACTCCTCACAGACAGTCACCCGGAGGAAACCCACGCGGACACAGGGAGAACACACCACACTCCTCACAGACAGTCACCCGGAGGAAACCCACACAGACACAGGGAGAACACACCACACTCCTCACAGACAGTCACCCGGAGGAAACCCACGCGGACACAGGGAGAACACACCACACTCCTCACAGACAGTCACCCGGAGGAAACCCACGCGGACACAGGGAGAACACACCACACTCCTCACAGACAGTCACCCGGAGCGGGAATCGAACCCACAACCTCTAGGTTCCTGGAGCTGTGTGACTGCGACAGCTACTTGCTGCCGCCCTATTTTTGCATATTTCTGTCTAAAAATACATTCACAGAATGGTGAAAAGCAGGGATTTCAAGGAAAAAGAGAATTCCCAGGAGAAAACTGAAATTTTTTCCAGATTTAACACGACTTGACCCTTTTCATGTCAAATCATCATTATCATGTGCTGGGGTCCACACAGCAGCAGCCTGTCCATCAACCTGATAATCTGCACACAGTTTGGCATATTTTTGACACCAGATGCCCAACCCTCCTCTTTAACCTGAGCTGGGGTTGACCATTAACTGTATAATTGATCTAAACTCAATTGACAAAAGCAAAATATCCAAAACTGGTTGATGTTGTATTAAATACAGCGGCTTGGTTTGAGTTAACCTTGGTTCCTAACATCACCACTGTGAAGAAATACAGAGTCAGTAAGTTTATCTACAACTTACCATACTGCACCAAATGTCAAATGACTTAGAATCACGCCTTACACTTGAAACATTGAGTTTTGCAGGACTTTGAAAAAAGCAGTGGGAATCCCTCTTAAAAGCTGTTGATTTTAATCTTAATTTTCCATGGTACTGAATCCCCCTGAGGGTTGTGTCAAGTCAACAGTGACATGTGGAATGTTGCTTGAGACTGACCTTCAGCCACTAGCTCCGTATGCCACAGAGAAAAAGGGTGTCCCTTCTTCTGTGTCTTCTGTGTTTAATTAAGGATGAATGATAGATGTGTGTCTTTGCCCTTTCATGAACCTGCCTGTCTTACATAACTGTGCTCGACTTTTGAAAACGTTCGGTAACAGGTCTCATGTCATACGAGAAGGTGTGTGAGATGTGGTGAGTTCTGATTGGCTGCCAATTTGTGCAGTGGATAGTGCTGTTGCGTGGGATATTGGCTGGAATTAAGGGAGTTTGCAGTTAACATAACAGCCCTGGGGGCATCCATGATGTGAGAGAGTAATCAGGTGCCTGGATAAATCATCTAGGCCTGCTGGAATGTTACATATATCCAGAAAACACGTGGGACCATGTGACTGCAGCATCGCAGGAATGCTGTCCTGATAATGATCTGCTGTCCCTTCTTGGCATCACATGCTTTCCAGCTCCGCTCGCAGTGGGGGAACCTGTGAAGATTGACAGCTCATCAATCACTGTCAATGGCACACCTCCTGTCAATCACAAGCTCAGGACCTCAGTCGGCCTGAATCACAGCGGCACACTCAAATTTAGCAGATGTTCTGATGATTTTTATTTGGTTTGAGATGTAGGTTAATGACACATTGGGCGTCTTGCTCAAGGACTCGTTTGTGTACGTACCGAGTTGCTGAGGTGTGTGCTCTGAAGTGGCCGCTCAATAAACACTATGTCCTTTCAGACCTAGAGTATTTTTTCCACAGTGTTAGGACACAGTCACCTGTGGATGTTGTTTCAGATCTGATTTTTTTCTGGTTTGTCAGAGATGAAAAATAAGGATTTAGGTGTTTGCTTTTTTTTTTATTTCCTTCCCCTTATGCAATCTGATATTCTTCTCTTCCTTTTTGTTCTCTCCTCTTCTTTCATTCTTCTCTTCTTTCCCTCCTTCACACATTGCTTCTTCTGCTTCTCTCATATTTCTTCTTATCCCCTTCTTTTGCTTCTTCTTCTTCACCACAGCAAACATTGTCGTTAGCATCACAGAAGAGAAATGAGATTCATTCTGCTCCAGGGAGCTCTTCATTACATCCCAAAAAGGGCACAGTGAACTCACTTACATACACACACACACAATCATTCATCACACACATGGACTGAATTCATTCAATTGGACTTACTGTAAATATTTCATCAGCTTCCAACAGGTCCTTTAAATAATCAGAATTCCAAATCCATTCCAATTCAGACAGGAAATGAAAGGAATGTGGTGCACTTGGGTTTCAGTCTCGAGTGTGAAACAACAGCCGTTTATGTAATGACAGGAGAAGAGTTCATATTCGTCCAAATGCCAAGATATGGATCTGGAATGTTCCCTCAGAAGAACAATAAGTGTAGTCACAGAGCTGCAGTGTTTGAATAAGCTGCACACTTGAGAAAGCTAGGGTTAGAATGGTCATAGTGACTTGTCTGCCTGATATATATTATATCATCGCTGTCCTACCAAATCTTCAAAATAGCAACTTTAAAGGAGCAGGGAAAACCTTACTAACTTTCAGTGGAATTCAGTGGATGTAAAAAGATTTCATTCATTCATTCATTCATTATCTGTAAGCGCTTATCCAGTTCAGGGTCACGGTGGGTTCAGAGCCTACCCAGAATCATTGTGCGTAAGGCGGGAACACACCCTGGAAGGGGCGACAGTCCTTCACAGGGCAACAAACACACACCTACGGACACTTTTGAATCACCAATTCACCTACCAACATGTTTTTTTGGACTGTGGGAGGAAACAGGAGTACCCGGAGGAAACCCACACAGACACAGGGAGAACACACCACTCTCCTCACAGACAGTCACCCGGAGTAAACCCACACAGACACAGAGAGAACACACCACACTCCTCACAGACAGTCACCCGGAGGAAACCCATACAGACACAGGGAGAACACACCACACTCCTCACAGACAGTCACACGGAGTAAACCCACACAGACACAGGGAGAACACACCACACTCCTCACAGACAGTCACCCGGAGGAAACCCACACAGACACAGGGAGAACACACCACACTCCTCACCGACAATCACCCGGAGGAAACCCATGCAGACACAGGGAGAACACATAAAAAGATTTTAATCCAAGAAATTTTGTAGCATTTCTATAGGTCCATTCATCATAAACTTTTCACACAACATGAAGGACAGCAGCAGGTGCTTAAATGATGTAGTCATTTAAAAATGGAAAAAAATGGAGATGCATGTTTTTGATTGGACAGCGACAATATATTTCATATGTGGTTGATTGAAAGGTAGAGCCTTCAGTAGCGCACATACACCTCTCCACACAAAAAGATTAGCAGCAGGAAACAATGACTAGGAGCTAAAACACCTACAAATTCAAAGTCACCATGTGCTCAGCAGCAGAATGGCATCAAACACTGTGTTGAGTGGTTAGTGAAGAAGTATCATATTTGCTAATAAATCAGACTGCTGTAGCTCTGTTGAACACATTTGAGGTGAGTTGAAAAGACTAAGCTCTACTGAACACTTTTGGGATCATTTGGAAAAACTAAACTGAACATATTTAAGATGAGTTGAAATAACAAAGTATTGACTGCCTCTAGGAAGAGCTGGAGAGAGGAACCTCCATTTGGGATAACTTCAAGCTCTGGGATGAGTTCCAATGACAAAGCTTTATTGAACATATTTAGGGATGAGTTGGAGTGATGAATCTCCACTGAAGACTTCTTCTTCATCATCTGTAGCTGCTTATCCAGTTCAGGGTCGCGGTGGGTCCAGAGCCTACCTGGAATCATTGGGCGCAAGGCAGGAATACACCCTGGAGGGGGCGCCAGTCCTTCACAGGGCAACACACACACAGACACATTTACACCTACGGACACTTTTGAGTCGCCAATCCACCTACCACCGTGTGTTTTTGGATTGTGGGAGGAAACCGGAGCATCTTGAGGAAACCCACGCAGACACAGGGAGAACACACCACACTCCTCAGAGACAGTCACCCGGAGCGGGAATCGAACCCACAACCTCCAGGACCCTGGAGCTGTGTGACTGCGACACTACCTGCTGCACCACTGTGCCGCCAAGCCAGTGATCAAGTGAATTAAATATTCCTAACATCTAATTCAGCGAATGTTACCCATTCATTTCGGATATACATTGATGTGTGTATTTATATGTCTCTGAATTTGTTCTCTGGTGCTGACCAAACCCTACAAATACACAGGACCATCACTAGAGAATAAAGATTAGGGGAGATAAGCTTTAACCGGGGCAGCGGGGTCTGGGGTATAATTGCCTCCTAGCAGCAAATTTCCTTGATGAGGTACAGATTAAACAAAGCCACAAGGAGCTGCTGCCTTTACAAAAGAAAATAATGAATCTCCATCTACATGTAGAAACACAAAACTGAGTTGTGAACAACTATTAACGAATTATACACGGGTATCTGTAAAATATAGCGTCAGGAAAGAACATAAACATCAGTTCAGTCTTCCCCTAAATACTGCAGAGTTTACTGATAGAACATTATAACTGTCTTTCAGCAGCTTACTTTGCCTTCATCAGTAATCAGGTTTCCTTTGCTGCATAAGGCTATTTCAACTAGTGCATCAGTGGCTTTTCAGTTTGGTTAATTAAAGATTGCAACAGGCATCAATTAACGTTTCTTCTTTAAGTTTGTCTTGAAATGACACTCGCCGTAAAGAAACAAACTACACCTTCTCCTTCTCGTGTGCGTGGGGTCGCCAACTTTCTGAAATCAAAATAAGAAACGCTGATGCAAATGCAATCAGGACGGTCAGCGCCTGTCAGTAGCCTTTTGAACAACAGCAAAGCGGAATCTGTCCATGTATTTTACAAATACTGTATTACCAGTATACAATAACTGTATTATTTTATTAAACTGTTTATTAATTACAATAAGATCTGAAGTGAAAGAATCTTATTGGTCTAAGAGTCTAAAAGACAGTCTCTTCCTCTTTACATGATCAGATATCCAGTCAAAATGTCATAAAATGACTTGCTTATTCAGGACTCTCTACTTGTCTTACACTCTAATAATAGCTTGTTAATGTAATTGTTAATCTACCTGAAATTATCTAATGTGATTTTTATGTATAAAAAATTATTTGATTCAAAAATTCATCTGTGAATTGCAGAGGGAGAATGAAATTTAGTTTCTCCAGGACACGATGCTAACGTTAGTTCTATCTGAAAGCAGAGCTGTAGCTCCCAGTGATTCAGCACTGACCTGAGCTCCACTGCAAACAAGAATTTAGCTGTGCATGTGCTAAGAAAATAGTTCCATGAAACATCAGCTACTTTGAAAGTGTCTGGTTTGTTTAATCTAAACGATTCAAATATTACTTGCCTCTTGCTTTTCCAGTGGGTGGCATGTTTGGACCATAGACCAAAGAGTGGAAAGAGGTGTCTCACTGAAAAACCTTAGAACTGATTTTATTTATTCATTGCCTTAATTTTAACAGGGTTGTAACATATAATTTAAGTTCAATCCCGGCTCTATTTTCTACATATTTCATGCATGTAATGCAGTTCAAGGAAGTTTAAATAATTCTCTGAAAACCTCTTTATCTTTGAAACTCCAGTGGCTATGTCAGTGGCACACGAGCACCAAGATATCGATCAGAAAATGTGTCTTGTGCGTCCCACAAGACTTTTTTTTTTCTTTTGGTCATGTGTCAGAAATGCACCTGAAGCAGCCAAACAGGTGTCCAGATTTGACACACCCCTCAAAATTCAGCTATAAATGAGTGAGCTGTCAGCATCCTGAGTACACACGGTCCTGATACAAGGTCTACTCATTGAGCTGAAGACAACAGCCACAATGGGAAACTGCCAAGACAGCTGCAAAAACTTCTGGTGCGGTCCCAAGAACACCAACATCCGGGTCAGTCTGCCGGCCGTGTGCTTCGTCTGGCAAATCGCCATGATCATCCTGTTTGGAATTTTTGTCCGCTACGACATCGAAGCTGATGGCTACTGGCCAGAATACATGAAGAGCCATAACATAACGAGCAACATTGAGAATGACTTCTACTACAGATATCCCAGTAAGTGCATATTCAGGTTTCTCCTAGATTTGATCATCGAGTGAAACAGGAATTTTGTTATAATGATTATAATTAGCAAACAGTCATTTTAAGTAGCAAATGGCCTCAGTGGCATTGCTGTTTCTTTATGTGGACAACAGGTAGGTCGTAATATAAAATGGACATGGGAAATATTATAAATAATTTTCTGTGTAGTTTCATAACATGCTATTGTGAAAAATCCACTTTGAAAGACAAATGGTTGCATTATTGAAAAATTGTTAAAATGCAACTGCTAACTTCTATAAATTAGATACATTTTAAAAAGTTGTAAAGAAGAAATAATACACATTTTTTTTTGTTTTGTCATGTTGTGCGATGCTACGTAAATATTTAGGGCTGAAGCACAATCTTAAAACTACATCCAGTGCATATTTTGCCTGCAATCTTGTAATCTTATATACCTTTGCATATGTCTTTATTTCTATGATTTACAAAATCAAGTCATCTTGTGAAGTCTAAAAATGACAAGGCACTTTGTCTCGCAGCTGGCGTTAAATTGAATGAACTCATTAAGTCTGAAATCAATGGCCTTACTTTTTTTTACTCTGAGCTGACATTCTTTTTTTTTTACTGTTTAATAAAACATTTAAAACTAATTATGAAATTCAATCTTATGTGTCATCTCTGAGACTCACCTTCTATTTCTCTTTTTTTCACACACACCTAAGACTGACGTTCTATATACAGAGGAACATATGTTTTAATAGCTCGGTTCACCAAAAGAATATGCAACACCTAATAACCTGCTAATCCTCCTACTGCCACTGATCTGTTAAAGGATGTATAACAACAATAAGCTTGTCATTCATTCATTGAGACTTTTGGCTGGGATCCAGTCAATCGTCTTATACCATGAGCCTGAAATGCAACAGCGCGTTTCTGAGAGATTCCTATTTGGAAATGTGGCCGTAACGAGTGGACCATTAAACGCTTCTTTAATTTGTCTGAACACCTTGCTCTTTGTCTGGCAGGTTTCCAGGATGTTCATGTGATGATCTTCGTTGGTTTTGGTTTCCTTATGACCTTCCTGAAGCGCTACAGCTTCGGAGCAGTGGGCTTCAACTTCCTTATTGCAGCTTTTGGGATCCAGTGGGCTCTGCTGATGCAAGGCTGGTTCCACTCTCTGGACCCAGTTACTAGCACTATCAAAATTGGAGTGGAAAAGTAAGTCCAACATCTTTTTCTGATCCAAATTCAACAGAAAATGTTCTTAAAGTCCTGCTATATTTTCCTACAAATGCAACTAATGGTGGGTCCAATATTTGCTGGTGGCCAGGTGATGTAAACCTTAGTTGGTGCACTTGTGAAATACATTTTATATAATGTATCTCCGCGCACTAAATCTCCGTAGAGGCAGTCATGACTCCAGTTAGTCATACACAGACCCTGAAAAGATAACTGATCCATCCTCGTGCAGACTATCCTGCTCTGAACATTTGTCCTCTCTCACATTGCACAGTCCAAAAGGTTTAATAAATGTTTTATATTTCATTTCTCTCCAGTCTCATCAACGCTGACTTCTGTGTCGCATCGTGTTTGATTGCATTCGGAGCTTGTCTTGGGAAAACCAGTCCTGTACAGCTGATGGTGATGACGCTGTTTGGAGTCACCTTGTATGCAGTAGAAGAGTACATCATCTATGACCTCCTCCATGTACGTGCCCTTCTCCAGCCATTCACCAAATTCTTAAAACTTAATTGATATCCACTGTAGAGGTATTAACAGTAACGTCAAATCCTAATCAGACCGTGTACTTACTACAGGCTAGAGATGCTGGTGGCTCCATGATTATCCACACTTTTGGAGCTTATTATGGTTTGACAATATCATGGATTCTCTACCGACCAAAACTGCACCAAAGCAAACGGCTGAATGGCTCTGTCTACCACTCTGACGTCTTCGCAATGATTGGTAAGTCAAAGGCCTGTTGACTTGTAAAATTTCTTGAGAAAGGAATAGATCCTTTTCCTTAACACTGAAGTTATTCCCTTCCCAGGAACGCTGTTCCTCTGGATGTTCTGGCCAAGTTTCAACTCGGCCACTGCCAACCATGGAGATGGTCAACACCGGGCAGCTATCAACACCTACCTGAGCCTGGCCGCCAGTGTCCTCACAGCCTTCGCCATCTCCAGCCTCTCGGCCAAGAAGGGCAAGCTGGACATGGTAATTTTCCACATCACACAGACCACATAGCAGCAACTGTCATGCAGCATTGATCGATTGTCATTTACCAGATTAGCAACAGGTACATTATGTAACAAGTCTGTTTGTGGTCTAGGTTCATATCCAGAATGCCACCCTGGCTGGGGGTGTTGCCATGGGAACAGCAGGTGAATTTATGGTCACACCCTATGGCTCACTCATCGTTGGCTTCTGCAGCGGGCTCCTGTCAGCCTTTGGTTACCTAGTGCTTTCAGTGAGTGTCATATTTTTCTCATTGTCGAATTGTACTCTCATTCCCGATATGAATATCTAGTGCTGAAATGCAGATTTCTCCACCCAGCCTTTCTTGGAGAACCGCCTGAAGATCCAGGACACTTGTGGAGTCCATAACCTTCATGCTATGCCAGGCCTGCTTGGAGGAATTGTAGGCGCCATCACAGCAGCCACTGCAAGTGTGCCTATCTATGGACCAGAGGGGTAGGTGTCCTTATGGACAGTTGAAATGGTCAAAGTTATATTTCCCACTTTTTTTTTTAACATAGAAGCAAAATTTATATATAACCTGTTCTTCTCTTAGATTGACCAGCATCTTTGAGTTGGTGGGTACAACTAGGACAGCGGGAACACAGGGAGGCTACCAAGCTGCTGGCATTGCTGTAGCACTCGCCTTTGGAATTATTGGTGGAGCGATAGTAGGTAGGTAATCCTTCAAGAATGCTATTAATATAAACTCCTGATCAAGCGAGCAAACCTTAAAAGCTAACGTCTGTCAAGAAATGTCTTATTTCACAAAACCTTGGGCTTTGTTCTTTGGGAAATGGCTTACTGTACACCACAGTCAATGTAATGTCCACACATCTTTCTTTGACCTTTTGAAAGGTCTCACTCTAAACATGACAAAGTCATATCTTTACTGTACCAAATTAGGCCTAAAGTATAAGGTTTTCTTGGCTTATTTTTAATTAATACAATTGTTCCTGTAGTGTGTGGGAGATCTAACGTTGTACTATCCTTTAATATTTATAGGTGTAATCCTGAGACTGCCGATATGGGGAGATGCAGCAGATGACAACTGTTTTGATGATGAAGTATACTGGGAGGTGAGTGAGAACAAAGTGTTAGTTTACTGCAAAATATTCTATAACACTTCTGCAATCACTAAATCAGCAGCAGAAACTATGCACTCAGCCCTGCTCTGGAAATTAATTATAATTCCTCTGGTATTTTTCTATGTGCAGTTGCCTGAAGATGAAGAAAGCATTCCTCCAATTCTAGAATACAAGGACCACATGGACACCAAAAACCCTGACGTGTAAGTATTAGGAAAGCATCTTAATTCAAACAGCAGAGAAGGAACCGATTATATAGTTGTTGTTTTTTTATGAAGACTGTTTATTAGCAATAGACTGTTGGGGATTTTAGTGGAGTACATTTGCAATATTTTAGCTCAGTTCAGACAGCTGATATTTAAAGACTTCTGGGGCATTTTCTCATGTTTTTTCCTCCTGTTTCATTCATTATAGGTCAGAATCCAACTTCTCTGTCGAACAGTGTTAAGTGGCTGCTGTAAGACATGATTTCCACAAAGTAATGGAGATCCAGATCAGATCTGCTGTAAGAAACCCAGTAAACAACGATCCAGGATGTCGTCAAGCGCCTGGTCAGAGCCAAACACAGCGGCACTTTGTTTGATTGTATTCTATTTACATTGAACTATGGCCTCTAAGATATTTGTAAAATCACTGACTTCAAATCTGTAATGATAGACTCTAGGTGATATCAGTATGAGAAATTACTCTCTTCAAAGAGAAAAAGTGGACTACTCTTACTGTGACAGACATCTTGAATTAAGGATGTTTTTCAGGAAGCGTGAACGAGTGTATCGGCTAACGTGGCATCTAGTTTCCTCCTGTTTTCCAGAGCTACATATTTAAGCCTCTGTTCCTGACCTTCTCTTCTGCATCATGCATGGTGTTAAATGTTGACACAATAACTATTGCACACAATAGTCTGTGTTAGTGTTCTTAGATTTAAGAATGTGAATAGCCTTATTTAATGTGTTACGTGAATGTTTTGTATTCATCTACTGACATCTAGCACATGCTTTTTTTTTACTTTGAAAAGTCTTTGTATTATTTTTGTCTTAGATGTGTTGTACAATATTTACTGATTCCAAAGCCTTCACTACACATGTTCTTAAATATTTAATTGTACTAGTGTGACTGGATTTTAAAGAATGTATCTAGAATGTATCAACAAAGAGTTCACAAACATGCACTGTCAAGATTGTTTAAAACTTGGTCTAATGTTTTAAGGAACAGTTTCCTAATGTTAATTATTTCCCTGCACTTTGGTAAAAATCATGCTTTTTTCTGCACTTTTGTAAAAGTTGTGTTGAAGTGACATTAAACATATATGACTTGTCCAAACACTGACCTCAGGCTGTCCTCTGTTATCAGGTGTAGTTTACTGACAGACAACTGATAGAATCATTGTTCCAAAGCTGGACAGAGATAGTTTAGAGACAGAGATAGATCTGAGATAGAGGTTTGATAAGTTTACTTCGAAACAATGTCATCTAAAAATGGCAGTAGTTTGGCAGATGTATCAGATGATAGAGTGAAAGTAAGAGAATATCTGATATGAAGTCATTTGAAAAATGCAGTGGCTGGTTCTGGGTAACACTGATAAACTGACCACTGTTAGAAACCGTGGCCATGTGCAGACGCCAGGCCCACTTTTATGCAGCAATTCAGCTGACAGCAAGTCAAAACACCATCCGTGAAGAGCGATAGGAGTTGTTGACAGCTCATCTGTGACATTAACAGCCCTTCCAGCCATATACAGGAGAAGTGGAGTGACCACAACTTAGTACGGCTGGCACCAATTAATGAGGACATGAGCGGCTTTTAAGCACTGCTCCCACAGAGTAATAACGCCAGCCTGCCTTTGTCATGGTTTCAGAGTCCTATCCACGTTATAACTGGACGACGACCCCTCCCTCACTCAACGTTTGACTTTTTCTTCTACTTCATTTCCCATCCACGTTTCACTTCTCCACAGAGATCCCTGATTCCTATACACAACTCCCGCTTGCAATAAACATACCACTATTAAGAATTTTTTTGAACTTGCAATTGATTTTGTGCGTTCTTGGAAACCTATGGCAAAGCCTCGCTTCACAAAACACACTGTAGGCTTTAGCTTGAGCTCATCCCTGGAAGGGAATGCTTTTGGGCTGGTTTAAATGAAACAAGTCGGTATGCTAGGTTTCTGAAAGAACCAAAGGCCAGAGGCCCTAAAATGAATGACATTGGACAATTAAGCCACCAAAGTTAACCATAAGGACCTTGAACTAATTGCTGTCCTATTAAAGCATTCCTTTTACCATTCCACAGAGGTGGTGTAGCTTCTGTTGTTGTTTATTTGCTGTATTGTAAAGACAGGTGATGGAAAAGAATCTCCGCAGACACGGTTAAAGGTGTAAATACATCTTTATTTACAGAAACAGTGTCTTATGAGTTCTTAAGGATCCCATGAGAGAGTTTTCCAATTCAGTATGCGCATGTCTCTGCCTCATTCTCTCTCTCCTTTCTCTATTTTCTCTCTCCCAGCTCTCTGAGAGGACCCCGATCTATATGCTTCTTTCTCCTTTCCAAATATGGCGAATGTAAAGGTTGGTCTACATTTGCATTTTCAAGGGACTAAGGGAGGGGTAAAATTTATAGTCTCCCCTATTATTATATGTTTAAATATACGTCATTTCCTCCCTTCGAGACTGTTAAAGTCTCGTAAAATTAAAGCAACCCATACATGTTAATGCCATAACAAATAAAAGATACACACAATTTTAACATTACTTGCAAAATTTCATGGAGTGTGAGAGCAAAAAAACCTGTCAGGCAGCCATCTTTCTTGAATATCCTTCAACCATTTTAGACAGGAAAATTCTCTCATGATCCCTCTGCCCTAGGCGATCACATACTGTACTCCAGTCCAATTAAATTTACTCTACAGTGATCCCTCGTTTTTCACGGGGGATGCGTTCCAAGACCACCCCCGAAAAACTAATTTCCACAAAGTAGAGGAAAGATATATATTTTTTAATGTATTTAATGAGTATTTTGACTTTTAAAACCCTCCCTGTTACTGTTAACAACCCACCCTTTGCATTAAACAGTCATTCTATAATGTTTTTCAGCTGGAACTACATGTGATATCCTAAAAATTTCTTTAATAGAGTCATTCCTAAGCTGTGATTTAGCGTAAGTATATTTCACTTGGATGTGGAATGAACAATACATGTACTGTACCTAAGAAATACTTGTAAATTATATATTTTGTCACCTACAGGCCTAGTCTAATACATGTAAATAATTAAAAAATACTTTTAATTTACACACCATAAGAAAATTATATTTTTAGGCACCTAGTCTGCAATATAGCGGCCATAAGCCCCCTTGAAAAAACCAGCGAAATAGCAAATCCGCGAAAGATGAACTTCAATGTAGCGAGGGATTACTGTAAAGAATATTCAAACTTATATAAGACTCAACAAGCACTTCTACATATGATAATTACCACTAAATACTTGCAACCCCATTACACCAGCAGCAAAGCTTAGATCAGAAAACCTCTTTGCAAATAATAATTTGTTTTCATGAACCTTATATATAACTCTTAATGGAATTATAATCAAATAAGCATTATCTTAAAAAAGGAACAACCTGTTGCCAAGCTTTCTTTGTTTGTTATGTACTGTAGCACAAATAATGGACTAAATGCAAATAGATAAACAAATAAATTAATTTCCAATTATTACTTTTTAATAATGAGACCTATTAATGATTAAACCAAATGTATTAATGCAGTTGTTTGTGAAAGATAGTTTGTGGATAAAAATATCTGGCCTTTTCTTGAAGTCTGCTCTGGGTAACTTCAAACTTCAACCCCCCTTTTTGTAAAGCTCCTCATCTCCTGTTGTCTCACGCAACCCCACAGGATAAGAGATACAGACTCACACATACACACACACACAGGATAAGAGATACAGACAAAATAGAAATTTAATACATTGAGCTTAGTTTTTGGTAATTAAACATTCAATATGATTATTTGTATTTTATTTACAAACATTTAGTTCATTCATAACATTTTTTATCCTTCATTCAATATTGTATGATTATTCTACATGTAAAACAACTCCAACAATTGTCTTCATTGGCATAAGGCCTGAATGACCTTTTTCTTAACAGCCCAGAGAAAGGGTCTAAAGTGATTGATGACAAGTCCATCCTCAATAAAGCTTGCTTTTAACATCTGGTTTTGCTTTCCCAGTTAAACATAAATATGTCACATACCATTTTATTATAACTAGATATTAAATTTTCAACCCTGAATCTTGATTCATAAAACTTAGTATATCCATCATATCTTAGTAGTTGTAAGTTGTAATTTTAACATATAAAAATATTGCAGCGTTATATTTGAAACCCCAGAAAGCACCACTGTCAAACACTCATAGTTTTCCAATATTCACACATTGGCAGTACTTTTACATTTATCAATTGGCAGCTAATTAATTGTTTATATGAAGTAACAGTGGGCGGCACGGTGGCGCAGCAGGTAGTGTTGCAGTCACACAGCTCCAGGGACCTGGAGGTTGTGGGTTCGATTCCAGCTCCGGGTGACTGTCTGTGAGGAGTTGGTGTGTTCTCCTCGTGTCCACGTGGGTTTCCTCCGGGTGCTCCGGTTTCCTCCCACAGTCCAAAAACACACGTTGCAGGTGGATTGGCGACTCGAAAGTGTCCGTAGGTGTGAGTGAATGTGTGTGTGTCTGTTGCCCTGTGAAGGACTGGCGTCCCCTCCAGGGTGTATTCCCGCCTTGCGCCCGATGATTCCAGGTAGGCTCTGGACCCCCCGCGACCCTAAATTGGATAAGCGGTTACAGATAATGGATGGATGGATGAAGTAACAGTACTTCACTGAGATCTAATCACCAGGGACTATAAGATTCAAACCCCTTTTTCTGAGCAATAAATGTTAATTTACTAAACCCAAATGAGACTGTTGTAATGTAACTGCAGTTCTCTTTTACTTCTCTAAACCATTTTCACTCTTTTATTTTCAGCTTCACTTTTGCAATTTCCTCTCCATCACCTGCCACACACCTTCATTTATTGTTGCTTTACTAAGTATTATGTTGTTAAAAAACCTGCAGAACTCCACTTCTGAAAAAGTCATGGTCTATTTGCAGGCCAAAATGCATCTGAAGATAAACCATGTTTACAGCATTTGACAAATGAGCCTGTGTCTTCACTCACCGTGTGAGCTGATATCGAAAACATCTACTTGTTGTATAATGTTGTGGTGGTTCTTTCTCAGCGAATAGGGTGTGTAGGGCTTACACAACCTGGTCTCCTCCCTGTGAATTTCATGTGAGCTTGTTTTGATTGCTCTAATCCTCATTAAAACCTGAATTTTCAGACGTATTGCTCACACAATGAGTGAGTTTCAGTTTCTTAGTTAAATAAAAAGCACCCAGAATAGGGAAATTCCTTTTTTCACTGTCAACTTTAAATAAACCTAAGGCATATTTAATTCCAGCTGGAAAATTACATTTTATTGAAGCATTAAAATAAGCAGACATATAAAACCTAATGACCAAAGAAGAAGCATAAACCTAAACGTTTTTATTGGTAAAACCCTCTTTAAGCCTGAAATGATTTGAACGGTTTGAAGAATTTACTTTAAAGCAAAGCAGTCACTAAAGCAACTTCTTTTTGAGGAAATAAAGGTGTCATTAGTCACTGCCTAAAGCTGGAGAAGAAATTAATCAGTTATGAAGCAGTTTGTCTCCACAACTGCATGACTAGCATTGAATAACCTGTTAGTTAAATTATATGTTATATAACAAACAACCAATAAAACATGTATTTAAATGTAATCTTAACAAACAATATCTAACAACCATATTTTCTCTTCATTTTTAAATTTTATTTTTTAAGCTAATGTAAGTCATTACTGAGCATTAACTTGGTGTGGTCCTCACAATGCAGAGGAATGTTATTGTGTTCATCTGATGTAAATAACTAGAGATGATTAACTTTACCCACTGCACTGCACACTTATAAATACTTCAGATTTCCACTTCAGGAAATGTTACAGTCTATTTACTGGCAGCAATGGAGCTGAAGATAAACATGTCTAGGTAATCTGACAAATTAGCCTGTGCCCGCATTGTTCTGGAACAATTGAACAATGTGCAATAGCGAATATACTAAAACACCCTGAAATACAACACGGCCTCACCCCTGATTTCCCCAAAAAAGAAAACATGAATTGTCCGGTGTCTGGAATCTACTTGCACTACTTCAGTCGCAAACAGAAGTAAACCAGGTTGCTTCGGAAAAGCTGAGTAACAGTGAATACCAGATCATGGCTCTGTCAATCACAGGTTCAGCGACATCTGCTTTTGATGTTGTTTCTTTCGATTTCTCTGTTGACCTGCGTCATACATTGTACCTAAGGCCCTGAATCCTCACAAAACACTCGCCTCTAGTCATCAACCTGCTGTGGTGAACCTATATTACTGTTTTCTCCTTCCAAGAGGTTAGAAAATATGCAGAAATGTCACTTTGATTGATAAGCTGTAAATCAATAATTTGCACTAATACCATTCATTCTAATTTAAATACCTTTTAGTACAGAGCACGCATGAGTTTCTGTTTTGCATGTGCAGTAGAATGACTTATGGCACTTCCTTGAATAAAAATGAGATCTTTGGAAACATTCTTAAGAAGTTCTCAGCTTTTTAAGAGAGTCTTACAAATGCTGGAGTAATGTGGCTTGTTTCTGTTTTTACAGTCAGTAAGCACCAGATAATACTGAGCGATAGAAATTTATTATTTACCAGGCACCAATATGTACTTACATTTATATGAAGATACTGGTAGCATCTAAGCAACACCTACAACCATTCTGGGAGTATTTGGAGTACAGAAGCTACCTCAAAAATTAGGATCAGATCGATCACCAAATTCACATTCCATTATAATCCAGATTATTAGAAGTAATCCAGAAGCTATCTTCAACACTGCTGAAGTGCATGGCTTGAGAAACTGTCATGCTGCAGTGGTAAATATAGCCAAACGGAATTGAGAGTATCTTTGAAATCCCTTGTCACTTTTCACAGTCCACCACTACACCAAAAAATGCAATCTGAAACATTATTGCACAAGGAGAAAGTCACATATCAATTGTACGTGGAAACACTAAAGAATTGACCAATATTAAGTGACAGTAAAATAAGAATGTTGCATTAAAATTTCCAAAAATGTTTTCAAAATTTCCCTGTAAAACTACCATTTTAGAAATAATATATTATACCCAGTAGAAGGTATAATGAAATTTATATTGCTACCAGGATGGAGTTGGCATTTGTTGTTCCAATTCTTAAAAAAAAAATTAATAAATAAAATTTTTAAACTGAAAAAACAATGGAAAACTGACACAAAACCTCCTTGTTCTCAATCAGCATGTGGCCACGCCCCTAAATAAATGACCTGGAAGGAATAGGGTCTGTGCCATTTCCTCCATCTTGGGCATGTGGTGAGTAGAGCTTGAAATAAAAGGTTTTTATCAGAAATGTTTCAAACAGTTTGTTTTTGGCAAACTCCTCATTTCCCAGGTCATGTATGAAATGTAATATATGATATACATGTAATATATATTTGGTATTTTATTTTTCTATCAAAATTCTTTGCCAAACATTTAGAAACTCATGAAAAGTGAGTACAGATTCTTACATTTGTTCTGTTTGTTTCTGTTCTGTTTTTTTTTTTTTTTTTTTTTTTGTTCAGTTCATGATTTCTGTTTTAAAAATAATGTCTGACTAAAATTAAATTAGTTAAACATTGTATACAAACAAAGGAAAACATGAGGAAACATAAATCACTAACTCTTCACTGCTAAGTCAATTGCAAACTAATTGTCATTTAGTAAAATATTGATTTTGTTTCATTTGGTACCGACACATTCAAACAGAACCCTGAAACATAGTCTAAAAACACAGAACAGGAATTTTTAAAGGGATTTTTACAACATTTTTCAGTTTGAATCATTTTTGTAGATAAAGCTGAATTCTGGTAAAATTATGAAAATACAATTATATTTTAAAGAGAAATGCCATATCTTAATAGAAATGCAACATTTATGCAACACATTAATCATTTTTAAAGGGAAACAAAGAGAATAATAACACTTTTCACATTTTTCAAAAATTTTCAAAATAAACCAACTGGTGCTTACTATTTGTTTTATTTATTTATCCATTTATTTTTTATGTGCACCACATTCTAATAGTATCTAGCTCTCGTCTGTTATAAATTTTGCAGTTTATAAATTGAGAAATTCATTCACTGCAATCTATTAATATTTGTATTTCTTTGTGAGTGTATTCCTCATTTAAATCAGTGAGAGTGGGATATTGATCTGAATGTGTGGGGTTTTTGTGCATGTGTGTGTTTGTATGTGTATGTTGCATGTGCTGCAGGCTATTTTTCAGTCATGTGCTAAAAGATTGTTGTTGCTGCTAACAGCCAAAAAACACACTTGCCCAGGTGTGACACTCCTGTAACCCCATCTTTCATAAATACCTCTGCAGTCAAAGTCTGCAATTACAAAACTGTGATAGACGAGTCTCCTCACAGTGGGTTATCACCTTTCAGCTACCATGGGGAACTGCCAGGCCTTCTGTAACCGCTCCAAGGACACCAACGTCCGGGTCAGTCTGCCCTCCGTCTGCTTCGTCTGGCAGGTCTCCATGGTCGTTCTGTTCGGGGTCTTTGTTCGTTATAACAGTGAGTCTGACGCTCACTGGGCCGAGTACATGCGCCAGAACAACATCACCAGCAACACTGAGAATGACTTCTACTACAGATATCCCAGTGAGTTCGTTCATTCATTCAATTTTTATTTAAAAATGGGTCAATCATGTATTTATTTATATCAGGCCCAGTTCAATGAATAAAAAAAAAAAAAGAATGCATGTCCCCATCTCCCTCTGCACCTATTGCATTTGCAGGTTTCCAGGATGTTCATGTGATGATCTTTGTTGGTTTTGGTTTCCTCATGACCTTCCTGAAGCGTTACAGCTTTGGTGGAGTGGGCTTCAACTTCCTCATCGCTGCCTTCGGGATCCAGTGGGCTCTGCTGATGCAAGGCTGGTTCCACTCTTTCAACCCAGTGGACAGAACCATCAGAATCGGAATCGAAAAGTGAGATCCCACTTGCGCTTGAAAACTTAGAAATTGAGTCTTTGGTTGTAGCGTTACCCTGCACCATGAATCAGACGCAGTGAGTAGTGAGTGAAGGAGCCAGACAGATCTCCTGTATCTTACTCATATTTCGGCATCAAGTGATTTCATAACTTCACAATTTATTGACATGGTGTCATACGCTGTGTGTGCTACCAATTTCATTCTTTTCGTAACTGTCGGGATGAGAGACTCAGATGACTGATGTGATCCTGCTGAACTGGTTCTACTTAATTCAGCTGCTATCAAATCTTAAAACATATGTTTATTTTGTGCTTTGTGTTCAGCGCAATTCTTCTTTCTCCAGCCTCATCAATGCTGACTTCTGTGTGGCCGGAAGTCTGATCGCTTACGGAGCGTGTCTGGGTAAAGTCAGTCCAGTGCAGCTGATGGTGATGACGTTGTTTGGAGTCACGTTGTTTGCAGTGGATGAGTACATCATCCTGAATGTTATTCATGTAAGTGATAGTGTACTCCTACCTTATCTACCCTTTGACTTCATTCACCTTCACTACTTCCTCTCACAGCTAATTTACAACCTCCACACCTCATAGGTCCACCGCATTTGATTTATATGTACCTTTTATAGTCTTTGTCAGACAGCGTTAGCCAGAGTGGGAGGTTGTGGGCAGCAGCACAACTCACTACACTCCCCCTCCACACACTTCTGTCTGAATATTATATGTGGAGTGGCACAGATGTTTTCTCTGCCTTTACCAAACACATCCAAGGTTTCATTAAGGATTTAATCATATTAAACTTGGGCTTAGGGCACAACATGACTTTACTGTGAACTCTGCAAATGAACATGACCCCACCTTGTCACTGAACACTGTGTTGTCATCCACTGCAGAGGCAAATACTGTGCTGAATTCCATTTGTTCTTTGCGTGCACATGTGGCAAATGGACGCCTCAGGCTTCACCGGTGATTAGTGGTGTTTACTGTTGTTTCTTTTTTACAAAATTACTGCTAATTTTGAATATTGAAATGAAGACATGTTTAATATAAACAACACATGTCTCAAATGTGTTCTAGCAGCATTATGGTCTAATGGGGTGTACTTTGCAGGGAATTTGGTAAAAGTCCTATTAACTAAAACAGCCACAGTGTGAGTTTCACAGAACATGGTTATTTATTATTATTTTTATAATTTTGCTTAAGGTCATAGTGTTTGCTAAGCCATGTTTACACGTGTATGTGACTTTAATGAACAACTGCGTGCATTGGGATGAGGGAAATTTAAGCAATGTTTATTTTAAAGCAGTTTGGGGACGTGTTCCTGATGTTTGCTAGTACTGTTAGCTTTGTAGCTCCACCACTAATCCAGACAAAACTTTGGATACTAAAAATGTCTTTAGCAGTTTGAAAACACATTGTGTAATTGCAAAATGGTGTAAATTCAAATGTTAGCCACATTGTTTATTGATTGACTACAGGATGGCTCTCAAATTTTATGTCTCTGTCTCTGTCCCTCTCTCCCTCTCTTTCTCTCTCTATCTGTCTCCCTCTCTCTCTCTCTCTCTCTCTCTCTCTCTCTCTCTCTCTCTCTCTCTCTCTCTCTCTCTCTCTCTCTCTCTCTCTCTCAAAGTTGGCCACTTGGTGGTACTAAATAAAGTTTATATTGAAACCACAGGGTAAATATTTGCTGATCTCAAAGTAGCCTGTGATGTGTGTGTTTATCTGAACCTCCCTGATACAGGCCAAAGACGCAGGTGGCTCCATGACCATTCACATGTTTGGAGCTTATTATGGTCTGGTCATATCTTGGATCCTTTATCGACCGAATTTACATCAAAGCAAACGTCTACAAGGCTCCCACTACCATTCAGACGTCTTCGCTATGATTGGTGAGTTCACTCTCATTCAGAAATATTCTCACGCTAGCCATGGGGAAGAGGAACATGCTAAAGAAGACCTTCAGCGATTTAAATAAGCTTCTCTCTTCCCAGGAACGCTGTTCCTCTGGCTGTTCTGGCCAAGTTTCAACTCTGCCACTGCCAACCACGGAGATGGCCAACACCGGGCAGCCATCAACACCTACCTGAGCCTGGCCGCCAGTGTCCTCACAGCCTTCGCCATCTCCAGCCTCTCAGCCAAGAAGGGCAAGCTGGACATGGTAATTTTCCACATCACGCAGACCACGTGACAGCAACTGTCATGCAGCGTTGATCGATTGTCATTTACCAGATCAGGAACATAGTGTAACGAGTCTGTTTGTGGTCTAGGTTCATATCCAGAATGCCACCCTGGCTGGAGGCGTTGCCATGGGAACAGCAGGTGAATTTATGATCACACCCTACGGCTCACTCATCGTTGGCTTCTGCAGCGGGATCCTATCCACCTTCGGCTACCTGGTGCTTTCGGTGAGTGCTCCTTTATGAACTTATTGACTCATGACACAGGTGAACTACTTATGTCAAACCTCGGATTTCTCCACCCAGCCTTTATTGGAGAGGCACTTGAAGATCCAGGACACTTGTGGGATCCATAATTTGCACGCCATGCCAGGCCTGCTTGGAGGAATTGTAGGTGCCATCACAGCAGCCACTGCAACAGAGTCTGTCTACGGAAAAGAAGGGTGGGTGCTAAATACACAGTCTGGGATGTTGGGAGTTTGTGTTGAGCTGCTAGTGAGCAATGAGAATCCCTTGTTCTGAAAATGATACACACCTCTCCTCATAGGCAGCCATTCTGACATAAAATGGACAGCTAAACCCTGACTTGCTTCTGGTTAATCATACATTTCCCATAAATATATATCCTGGTGGTTAGGGAACTGGACTTGTAACCGGGAGGTTGCCGGTTCAGATCCCCAAAGCCAGCAGGTCATGACTGAAGTGCCCTTCAGCAAGGCACCAACTGCTCCCCTGTGGCTGCCCACTACTCCAGGCCTGTGTTCTCACTGCCCCCTAGTGTGTGTGTGTGTGTGTGTGTTACTGCAGAGATTGGATTAAATACAGAGAACAAATTCCTCTGTGGCCAATAAAGTGATTCTAATCCTAAATAAAATTCACACGATGTCGAATGTGTAAAGAGGAAATGCTTGGTCCCCACAGATGAGGTCACTTCTGGAACTTAGTAAAACAAATGGGATTAAAAATTCCTAAGTGCACTGCTGTCCTGAGCAATGAAAGATAATCCAAATCTGAATTAAAATTTTAATATATGCACAGAGGGGTGCTCCAAATGCTGAAAATGCATTTGTTGGTGGACTGAGTGTGTGGAACTGTCCACAGACGAGTGAGAGAATGCTTCCCGTAGCAACCTGTTCGTGTCACCTCTCTGAATCATTTTCATTTACCAGGTTGATCAGCACATTCAACTTTGTGGACAAGTTCATGAACAGGACAGCGGGCACACAGGGAGGTTATCAGGCCGCGGGGCTGTGTGTGGCTCTCCTGTTCGGACTGGGAGGTGGCATGTTGGTGGGTGAGTCCTCTATTATTTAATTTTTATCAATGAAACCCCTGTTTTAAAATCAGTTGCACTAAATAAACCAAGTGCATATTGATTAACAGAGCTTTGGCTGTGTGTAGGTGGAATCCTGAAGCTGCCCATCTGGGGCGACCCAGAGGATGACGACTGCTTTGATGATGAGGTTTACTGGGAGGTGAGTGAGAGACAAGTGCCTGAGTTGAGCTATTAGACCACTAGAGCGTGCTGTTGGACATGTTTTCAAATGATGCCATTCTGCATTGGGCTTTGGAGAAGTGGAGCTGTGTACTCTGGAGTCACTGAGCTCCATTCAGTTGGTGTAGAAAGAGTTGGAGTGGTGTTTGTGATCCATCCAAAGTCAGCATCCTGACTCCAGTCATTCTTTCATGGCTGAATGTCTTTAAATCCTCACAGAAATGTTCTAGTATGTGGTGTGAAGTTTTCCTATAATAGCACAAGGTGTCACTGCAGGTGGCAGGTGTTACATTTCATTTTAGAAGTCTAGTTATATATCTATATATTAATTAAAATCTCCGTAACTTGGTTCTGATTAGATGCCTGAAGACGAGGAGAGCATTCCTCCTGTTATGGAATATCGCACTCAGAGGGCAAACCAAAACTTTGATGTGTAAGTGGCTATCTTTTATGATTTGAAGAGTATTCCAGATTCAATCTCTTTGTTTTCTGTTTACTAAACTTTACCTGCAATTTGGGGGTAAATATCTGCTATTTTTCAGACGAATATTGCAGCAGTGAATTCTATAAATGAAGGGCCAGGCCTGGTTTAATAACCAAGCCAAGAAAACCGGTGTCTAGCCATTTCAAAGTTCCTCCATAAGTGTCATTTTCATATAAAAACGCATCTCTGTGTGTTATATTATGTACACGTACCCTTCAGGATTGATATAGAACTAAACAGAATGTCTTTCTTTGGTGAATAAATTGCGGGAGCTTTGAATGCACTCAGTTGTTGTATTGCACTTTTCTAAAGTACCACATGGTGGCACTGCGACCTTAAAAACAAAGACGCCTAGAAGAACCTGGTTTGTTTGCCCCTCAAAAAAACCTTTGAAAAAAAAAAACGTTGGACGACGTGAGGATTATTTTAAAGAGCACGTGGTACGGACAAGCAAAGTTCCAACAAAATAAGAGTTTAATAGTAAACAAGATTTTACTTGTTTTTATTTTATAAGGTACCATTAATTCAGTCCAAACAGGAAACTATGCAGTTAAACACACACATTGTTTTAAAAAAGCTTAAACCTTCGCAAAACTTAAAGGTTTAAAGGCTACGTACCTATTTTAAAGGTACACCTCATAAATGTGGAGGTTAAGTAAACGTTCTTTACACTCACATTCACAAAATGATCCCCAAAGGCCCATCAGCTGAACTAGTCTTGGGGAACATCATTAATAAGAGTCCTCTGTGGTACAGAATAAAGAGGACATCTTACCATTTTAAATAATATTTTACATTAATTCTTTTGGTTATTTTGAGATTTGAGAGCCTTGTACGTTATGGATATTTTTGAGGCTGTTATCACACTTCCTCCACTGTTGAGTTTATTAGAGCCGTGCACTGTTCTGACCACTGATGGCAGCTGCAGTAATAATTAAGCTGTGGATATCACCTTATATCTTTGGATTTGATTTTAATTTCCAGGATAGAGACTAATTTCTCAACAGACATCCGCCCCGTCTGATGAGTCGCATTCCACTGGATTCTCTCTTGTGGTCAGCGCTGAAGCCTACTGGGCACAGCCAGGGTCTTCAGTGATGAGAAAGAAGATGAACTGCAGCAGCACTTAATTATATATATATATAAAATATTCAGGTTTGTGTGTAGATGAAGGATTGATGTCTAAGAGGAGGCTTAGTGACCCCTGAGAGCGGCCAGTAGTGTGGGCTGTAAATGCATTCATTAAATAGTACGTTGTCTATAAAATAGAAGGTAAATGACTTGTTGATAATAGAAAATGCACAATTTTCTTTATTGAAGTGAATGTTTTGAAGAGGTTTGAACTTGTGAAGCGGTTGTGTAATATGTTGTAATTGTGAACATTTGGCATGAAATAAATACCTCAGTTACCTGAGTATGTTCTGTAGCTCTACACATGGATGTGCATATTCTTTAATGTAGATCACAGTTCTGAAATGTTACTGTTATTTCTATACTTTAAAAAAAAAGTGAATAAATAAAATAAAATAAAAAATCCCATAACAAACAGAAAAATGTCTTGCAGAGGTTTTCTGGCAGATTACTGTTGACGAACTGAGATTAATTTATTAAAGACACACATTATGATAAATATCAGGTGTGTATCAGTGATATCTACACAAGGATCCTTTTAGACAGAGGACCCATGAACAGTGTTTTGAGACATGGACTTCACTAATGAACCAGAATATTCCACATCAAGCTGTTTCCAAATCCTTCTGCAGCTTTAAAGGAGCTTTGACTTGAAACAAATTTTAAATTTTACCATTAAATTGAGTTCAGACTAAGATCTTAAATGTTTAAAAAAAAAAACATCATCTCCCCTGGTCCTTCCACTGGAAAATTTGTCCTCCAAAAGTTACATAGTGCAGTTTCTGCAGTGTTGAGCCTGGAAAAGCAATGTCAGAGAGTCAGTTCTCTCTGTTACGGGTCGGTGACGCTTTAAAGCAATTTTTGATGCTGTAATTTTAAGGTGAAAATATTATGTAGTGTTCCTTTAAAGCAGGGGTGCACAACTCCAGTCCTGGAGGGCCAGTATCCAGTAAAGTTTGGTGATTCCTTTGCTCACACACACCTGATTCAACTCATCTGTTAATTGACAGGTTTAAGGGTTGTGTTTTAGCGGAGGAATCACCAAACTTTGATGGATACCGGTGCTCCAGGACTGGAGTTGTGCACCTCTGCTTTAAAAGGAACAATCATTTATGTTTTGGGTTGGATTTCTTTCGTGAAGGTGTTTATAGACGTTTTCGTTGTTTCAGTTGACAGCTTTTATTTGGCCTGTTTTCTGTCAGTTTCTGTCACTCTAACAGGCTGTTAAAATCTGTAATCACTCCTCTTATTTATTTATTTATTTATTTATTAAATTGCATGATAACTACAGAATCGTTTACCGACATTGATCTGACAAAATTAGGCCAGTTTTGTTTTGTTTGAGGTGTGGTTTTTTTTTTTTTTTTTTTTTTTTTTTTTTTTTTTTTTTTCTTTGTTTTTTTTTTTTTTTATGTTGTGATGTATTTATTTGCTTTAAAATGTTTAACATCCGACTGACCAACTTCCCAATATAATTTATACCACACTAAATGACCAGCAAATGTATTTATTTGCTTTATATTTAGTGGGTAATTATAAACAATGCTGATCAGGAAGGGCCCTTTAATCAGCTGCTTATTTGGAAATAAAGCTGCAGGGTCCTAAAGAGTGTTTCTTTATCCTGCAGTGATCATTCTTTACCTTACATAACAAATAAGTTTATAATGTATTAGACTACAACAATGCGGTAGAAAGGGATGGAGCTGGTGTGAGTTAGACCCAATTATGTTCCCTTTGTCCCCCTCTCATTCACAGGGCTTGGACAAAGACGTGGTGTTTAAGGAGGTTGTTTTATTGTTTGTCTCCTAAGACAGCTGTCCAGCCCCTGGGCAGCTCCTGAACTGTTTGTTTAGCCGGTTGCACAGACATGGTGAGGGTCAGAGGTTGAATGGATCAACACCACACTGGTCAGACCTTTTTTTCGCTGTTGCTTTTTTTTTAGTCCCAGCTTTTCGGCAGTAGGAAAAATTTTGGAGCCTATCTCTGAGGATCTGAGAGCATCCATGAGAATGTTAGTGAGATCACATGCTGATGCTGGATGATTAGGATCACAGCCGCCACTCTACCTCAGTCCAAAGGTACTGGACTATACAGTTCCACGACTCCACAGCCCACCTGCTTTGGGCATTTTGAACCTCGGCCTGGCTGAATGTGTATAAAATCGATGCACCTTAAATGAGCTGAATTCACTCCGTGATTCGTAAGTGATGTCTACAAGCTGTTGGACACAGTGTACATCCACCAACCACTTTGACACAAAGGCTATAAGGAGTGTTTCAGCCTGGTTTCCCTTGTTTAAATGATAAGGCTCAATACACCATAAATATAACTTCAATACACCATAATATAAGCTTAAATTTGAAATAAACTTCCTGTTTCATTCTAATTCTAATTTCATTCTAATTATGGAAAGTACAAGACAAATGTAGGGTACAAGTCCTAGGTCCCTTGCTCATAAGTGGAAGCCTGTTGGTCACCCTCTGGTCAGACTCAAGTCCTCCATTCTTATGGAAATAGGCTCCTTTTATAGAGGTCAAGCAGTGCCAGGGGGTCATTTCCTGATCAACCCCCATGACATTTAATGAACTTAAAATACACCCAAGGCTTTAGTGAATGTCCCTCGTTCAGACTGGCAGCAGATCTCACGTCCATGAGTGAGGGCAGCCTGAGAGTGTAGGTGACCAAGTTTCTGTGGAAATCCATGTGCTCTCACCGTGTCCATGTGGATTTCCTCACATTTCTAAGTGGAGTGGCTGCATGAAACTGTCCACCATGTTCTTCAACGGAGACCCCCACAGAGCAGGTGTGATGTGGTGGTGGATCATTCTCAGCGCTGCAGTGACACTGACGTGGTGGTGGTGTGTTAGTGTGTGTTGTGCTGGTGTAGAGTGGATCAGACACAGCAGTGCTGCTGGAGTTTTAAACCCCCTCAGTGTCTGGACTGAGAATAGTCCACCGACCAAAAACGTCCAGCCGACAGCGTCCTGTGTCACTGATGAAGGACTAGACGTTCCACGCACTACTGTCTCTGACTTTACATCTACAATGTGGACAACCAAGGTAGGAGTGTCTAACAAAGTCGACAGAGTGTTTAAAAACTCCAGCAGCACTGCTGTGTCTGATCCATTCATACCAGAGCAACATACACTAACCCTAACAACACCACTACATCACTCAAATGGTACCTGCTCAGTTGGGGGGTCCTGACCACTGATAAACAGAGTGAAATGGGTCAACTATAGTCTGTAACTAGATTTACAATGTGCTCCTGTGTGGCTCCGGGGGAACTCATATAAATGGACAGTGAGTATATTTACAAGGTATGTTTTCTCTTAATCCAGTGATCCTTCGGTGTTAAAAGTTTAGATCCGTGTGACACAATTTCACCTGAATTCTTAGATCTGACCTGGTCACTCTCCGTCAGGCTCTCTGTCTGAAGTGGGATCACTCGCTCACGTCCATTAGCTTAGCCTCTATGTCCTGCAGCGTCTCTTTGAGGAGATCTCTGCTGGAAAGCCTCTGAGGAGGAAAGTCAAACAAGGGGGAGGAAGGAAAGAAGAGAGAAAAAATAAAAAAAGACTGGGAGGATATGCAGGGGCGTGCTCAGGTTTTTTTTTTTTCGTTGAAGGGTGGGGGGATTACAAGGTACAAATGAGGCAGACAGCAGGAGGGTTGTGGGTCAGGGGTGGGCATTGGGCTTGATTTTCTGAGCGATTTTCCCATGGCCTGGAAGAGGACTCCGAAGCATGCGAGAGCTAAGGAGCCGGGGTCAGATCCGCCATTCCTAATCAAACAAGTCTGCAGGGGATAGGAGGAGGGAGGGCAGGTTGGAGAGGAAAGGAAGGAGCTGACCCTGTAACAGAGATGTCCTCGTTAATCCCACCCTCCGCACCTCCCCCCACCCCCGTTCTCTCTTTCCTGACCCTATGCGAGAGCGGTGGGCAGGCAGGTGGGCTGACCCGGCTATAGTCCGACCTGAAAAGGAGCACGGGCGGAGGGATAGCGCCCCGAGTCTCCACACTTGGATCACATAGCTCAGAGGCTGTGTGTGAAACCACTTGGTCTGCCATTGTCCCGCAAGGCTGGTCTTGTCTGAAAAGCTGTAGAAAGCCTGTAATCAGATTAAAGATTGCCTGGATGAAGGGGGCTAGTTTTTTTTTCTTTCTTCCCCCCCCCCCCTTCTCTCTCTCTCTCTCTCTCTCTCTCTCGCTTCTCTTCTCTTCTTTTGGAGAAGGGGAGGGAGATTTCAGCCCCTCTAATCAGTACCTGCCATTGAAGTGCAGGAGAGGAGCTAAATAACTTGGCAGGGAGTGTGGGCACAAGGGGCCTCGCGGACAAATTGGCCTGTTGTTGGTGGGGTATAATGGTGGGCTATGAGTAGGGGCTGAGAGAAAGGTGGTGTCTTTTATTCACCAGCCTTTCCCCTCCTGACCTGATAATTATATCACTTGGAGGGGTTGATTGGTGCAGGATGATTGGTACATCTGGGCTAATAGATCTTTTTTTACACAGTCGTTGAAGTTCTTGGTTATTCTGCACCAAAATGTTACTACTTAGAGCTGTAAGTGACTCTCATTTACGTCTCGTGGGTTTTTGCAAAGACGGTGGCGAGCGCTGATCTGTTCTGGTGAACGTTGTTTTTGAGCTAAATGAGACGCAAAAGAGGTTCGAATCAGCAACAGGTCAAAACAAGAAACAGATCATCAGCAGAGTTCGAGGAAGTAATGATCAACCAAGGAAACATCCCATAGGTTGTTTGCGGATGATGTCACATCACTGTGTGAACTGCGGATGGAGGCAGACGCTATTTTTGTGAACAGGGAGCTTCGCACGCTCTCATTAAGACTGCAGTTTACGTTGTTTACTGATAAACCACAAGGAACATGTACCAAGTATCAAACGTTGTTGTTCAGTAAGAAGACAATTGCAAGAATCCGACTGAAAAACAGACCCCTGGCTCAGGGTGAGACCGAAGTTGTACTTCCTGCAGATGTTTTAAAGCTGTCGCCAGCACACAACACAACGCTGAAATCAGCTTTTTATTGGCAAATGTCTCCTTCCACCTGAATAACCTGACTTGATTGTGTGGTCTGAGGAGTCGTTTTGCTCGGTGCTGTGGGAACCAACTGGTGAAAACTTAACGTTAATGCAGAGAGGCATCATCCGACTACTTACAAACACAGTGTATGTCTCAGTACTGGGCGCTTTCATCAGTGCCTTTGAGTTAAAGGACCCCTGGAGAAGAAGACAGTGCTTAATGTGTATTTATTTGTCATGGTACAATGAAACCGCATTTAACCCATCTGTGGCAGTTAACACACACACTAGCTGTGAAAACACACCCAGAGTTCAGTGCCTCGCTCAAGGGCACATCAGCCATGGATTGAGGAAGGAGGACAGTGCCGGACGTGGGAATCGAACCAACAACCTTCTGGTTCTAAGCCCTCTTCTCTAACCACAGCTGCTTTTATATTCCTCTATTGTCTAATCATCCCAATACAGGCTTCCCCTTCATTTGGTGTGTTGCTGGAATCACGTGACTGAGAACAACCCACGAACGTCGTGATCTGCTTATAAACCGACAGGAAAACTGAGCCGAAACTCAGGCATTCTTGAGATTTCAGGAGTGTCGTGAAGGTGACAGTGGATCAAATGAAATCACTCTTTCCGTTCTCTTCAATCGCTCCCCGCCGGAGGTACAGTACACTACTGACAGAGTGAGAGGGTGCTCTCCTAAGGCATCATGCTCTTTCAAAACCTGCATTACCTTGTCATGCTAATCTCCTGCAATTCTGCAAGTCCTCTCATTAAAAAAAGCCTTCCCTTCCAGCCTCTCGTGTGTTGGTGTTCTCAAACGTCTCCTCACGTCCATTTTCTCTTTATGCTCATTCATGGTTCTTTCAGGACGGGAACCTTGGCCTCTTGTTAAAACCCAATCAAGCCTTGCTCAATGTGACATGAATCCATTTGTAAGGGTCAACAGCTTTGGTCCACAGGAGCATGACCTCGCGGACAATGAGGAGAGCGAGCCCCGTGCGTCAAGAGAAATAGTCGAAATAGTCGATCCTTTGGAAGCGCGGGGCTTGTTGATTCGCGCACAAAGGCGGAGGCATCGAGCCCAAAATGAAAGGGATATTGGCCGAACAATCGGTAAAGACCGCAAGGGTCTGGGACTAAAAGATTCATCTAATTAGAGGATCCACCTGCAATGGGCCTTGGGTGAAAGAGAGTAGGAGGGACATAAGGGGTCTCTACATAATGGTGACTAATTTGAAAGCTGATTATTTGCCTTTTCAGTCACTCGCCGAGTTTGATTGACAAGTTAAGGAGCAGAGAATGGGCGAGGTGTTCAACTATGTGATGGAGCAAGAGGGAAGGTTTTAAGTGCTCAAAAGAAGATCTGCATTTGAAGTCTATAAAAGGGCGACGACCGATCCCTTGTATGAAGTCATCGTGTAAAATGGCTTGCTATACGCACTGCATAATCTCACTGGGTGCTGGTTTTAGTCTGTGCGAATTTAACTTCCTTTCTCCTCATTAACACGTCCGCGGACTCGGCTCACACCTCCTTTCACAAGACGGTTCCTCTGTTCCTCCGGCCTGGTCTCAACCCCAGAGATCTAGAGGTGACGATGGATAGGTTCAATAGACAAATAGCATCTGCTCGGCATAAAGAGAAGGGCAGCTTCGCCTCGCTCCTTGCGCCATATTCCCACCCCTAGTCAAGACTGAGCCCATGAATGAGGAGCTGAAGCCACATCAGGGCTAGAATTACAGCTAATGACTAGGTGGAACTGCTGATTATGGCAAGCTCTGCCTAAGCCAAAGCTCTGCACAAATGGAGACTAATTGATTGGAATAAACTGATTGGCAGGCCCCTTTAATCAATCCCCTCGGTTAAGTGACAAGGACAGGCATGCATTATCTTCCTTCAGTGGTCAGAGAAAATGGAGTGGCTACCTGACAGAAGGGAGACAAGTAGGGAGGAGAGGCTGTAAGGACTCAGACAGGAACAGGCAGGAACCGCAGGCCACCAAACAAAAGGGCGAAGAAAAAGTCTTCAGCTTTCCCTCTGTTCTCCCACCTGGTTGTCCTTTAGAGCCAAGTGTAAGGCGAGACCCACCTCAACAACTGAGACCAGGTTTGTCCGCATGTGTGAAGGCTCACCTTCCAGAACTCATTTGCCTAGTTTTACACCTTCTGTCTGTAACAGAAACTGACTGTGGAAAATGTGAAAAGATTCTGGCATCGGGCCGAAGACTGTAATATTTTCACACCCTTAGATCAATGAGAAGTGCATTCGCTACTAAAACTATGTAGCGTTATGTAGCGTTAGGGGTTTGGTTAAGGTTAGGATGGTCTTGAACCTAGAAGGAAAAGCCGAGAGGTGGATTTTTTTTATTTTGTTACAGTTACTGGGTGTACAAAGTTAGTTTCAAATCATATTTTGTGTAATGTATAATTGTAATTAAAAATTCAGACATTCTCCTGCTCTTTTGTAATTTGGTACCTGTCTTTGTCGTATTACAAATGACAATTGTCACTTTATTCAAAATAAATAAGTAAAGTATTAATACGCTACATTCACCTTCTTTAAATCAGGGTCTAAACCAGAACTCACATGTACTTTTGGATACGGTATTACCCCCAAGAACAGAACAAATTGACGCCCATGCTTTTGCAGCCTTCATTCCTGATGGAGCTTATAATGAATGCAATGTCCAATAAATTCTTCTCATTTGTCATTTTTAAACAGCATCATTCATTCATTCATTGTCTGTAACCCTTATCCAGTTCAGGGTCGCAGTGGGTCTAGAGCCTACCCGGAATCACTGTGCGCAAAGTGGGAAAACACCCTGGAGGGGGCGCCAGTCCTTCACAGGGAGACACACTCACTCACCAATCCACCTACCAACATGTGTTTATGGACTATGAGAGGAAACCGGAGCACCTGGAGCGCGTGGAGAACACACCACACTCCTCACAGACAGACACCCGGAGGAAACCCACGCAGACACAGGGAGAACACACCACACTCCTCACAGAGAGTCACCCGGAGGAAGCCCACGCAGACACAGGGAGAACACACCACACTCCTCACAGAGAGTCACCCGGAGGAAACCCACGCAGACACAGGGAGAACACACCAGACTCCTCACAGACAGACACCCGGAGGAAACCCACGCAGACACAGGGAGAACACACCAGACTCCTCACAGACAGTCACCCGGAGGAAACCCACGCAGACACAGGGAGAACACACCACACTCCTCACAGAGAGTCACCCGGAGGAAACCCACGCAGACACAGGGAGAACACACCAGACTCCTCACAGACAGACACCCGGAGGAAACCCACGCAGACACAGGGAGAACACAGACTCCTCACAGACAGTCACCCGGAGGAAACCCACGCAGACACAGGGAGAACACACCACACTCCTCACAGACAGACACCCGGAGGAAACCCACGCAGACACAGGGAGAACACACCACACTCCTCACAGAGAGTCACCCGGAGGAAACCCACGCAGACACAGGGAGACCACACCACACTCCTCACAGACAGTCACCCGGAGGAAACCCACGCAGACACCGGGAGAACACACCACACTCCTCACAGACAGTCACCCGGAGTGGGACTCGAACCCACAACCTCCAGGACCCTGTAGCTGTGACAAAGACACTACCCGCTGCACCACCGTGCCGCCCAAAGACATAATTTTACATTGAACAGCAGGGTTTCAATCTGATGGGAGCAGCTACTGGAAGCTAGTGAAGGGAACACAGCAGTGGAGTAACATCAGTGAACTCTGGAAGACTGAAGACCCGTCATGCTGCTGAGTTCTGGACAAGCTGAAGACCAGTAAAAACTCTATGCAGTTGTTGGACCTTGTTGCTTTAACTTCATAAGAACCCATGTTGGGTGTTTTTTGGCCCATGGTCATTTTGAACACAGTAGATATTGTGTGTATTATGTAGTACTTTCTGTGAACATGGTTGAAAGGTTTTACATATACATTAGAATATAAAAACACTTTGAAGGATCTCAAAATGAGGTTATATAAGAACTTTGGTAGACACTACCATAGGAGCTAAAGTTAATGCTGGAGCACGGTGGGGGAAAAGTCTCTTCCCACCCAAATCTCCCGCATTTTTCCCTGTTTTGAATAAAGCATTTGCATCCTTCCTACAGCTCACTCCCCTGCTCTCTCT
This sequence comes from Hoplias malabaricus, assembly GCF_029633855.1. Taxonomy (NCBI): domain Eukaryota; kingdom Metazoa; phylum Chordata; class Actinopteri; order Characiformes; family Erythrinidae; genus Hoplias; species Hoplias malabaricus. The sequence continues at coordinate 5,247,507 of NC_089815.1, read as the reverse complement.
CCGTGCTCCAGGCGGGAGGGAGGGAGGGAGTCCCAGCCCAGCCAGTCATCTGTATGCACTGCCGCTGCCAGCGTGAAGTTGTTTTAGAGCCTCTGTCGGATCTCGGCGGGTGAAGAACAACAGATTAGTCATGATCTTATACACCAAGTATCTGCCCGCCTTTCTTTTCTTCATTTGTCAAGTGTCTGAGATGGGGGAGGGATTTCTTCTGTTCTGAACCATCACATGAACTTCACACCAGGAAGAAAGGGTGGCGGCAGTGGGAGTGGGGGGTGGGTGCTGTCTTTTCAGCCTTGCCCAGAGAAGCTCCATTCTCCGTCGCAGTGGGACCTTGTTGCTAAGGTGCGGGGCCTCACCATCTCTTGCCTCTTGTTGCTAGGGATGAAGCCTCTATCACACGGCTGTGGTTGCTAGGCAGGACGTCGTGCGAAGACGTGTACGCCTCGCAGTCTGGTGGCATTGTTGCGCCGGTCCAGACGTCTCTTTCTCCTGACGGCCAATGATAGACAGGTCGGTCGCATTACCTCACGTGGGCCAGGGGCCCTGCAGCTTCTGGGTGGCACCGCACCATCGATGCCTTTGAACGTGGTGGGTTGAATATGGGCAGGGCCGACTCTGCCGCCTCCCCTTTGGCCTGAAAGGCATGCCACAAATTCCTGTGCAGTCAGGGGAAAGATGGCAGTTTGTATCCGTTTGCACCCTTCTTTGATACACATGCTTGTTTAGCGTCCCTGCACCTCACCGTGGTCAGTTATGTAAATGGGAAGACTCTGCTATACAGTGCTAACATAATTCCTAGCCTTGAATACCCTGGCCAAATGTGCTTAAGCAATAAGAATCTATAGACCCTTAAAGAGACATAAACCCACCCAGGTAGACAGGGAACGTCTAGGGCAGGCAGAGGCTGGGCCATTCCCATGCATCTAAATCAGAACAGCCATTGAGGCCGCCACAGCCTCACAGACCAGGGCTATAAAGCAGACGGACTGGGGACCATTGTGCCCTGGCCATGGATCACAATCAAGACTGGGCCTGGCCCCATGCATATTCATATCACCACATGCAGTAGGGTGAAGTGCGCTTTGGGGTCCACAGGGGCCCCTGGGAGCAATGCCGGGGGTTCCCAGAGCCTTACTACTGCATACTCCATAACTCCGCCACAGAGAAGTCGCAAGGGCAAACTCCCCAAGGACAGCCACTTAATACACATCAGGTCTGGGAACACAAACCCACCATATTCCAACATGAGGCGTGTCGGAGGGAGATGGGTGGAGCCGTCATATTGTTCCTCTCTTGAATATCTTATAGACACTGTCAGGTCAGGTTTCATTCTCTGGTGCAGACTTGAATGTCTGACACAGGCATACTCAGGGAAATCTGAGGTCCCTGATGTTACAATTCCAGACGTTGAGGTTAAAAAGCCAGCGCTGGGAGTTTATCTGGTGTTGTGTAAACTAGACTGGAGCTAGACGTATACAACAGATTCACTCATCCGAATGCGTGGGAACTTTCAGAACTTGTTTTGGGATATTTAAAGGCCAGGCTCTTTTAGATTTGATGGATTTCTAGACTCTTAAAAATCGTAATGTGGGAAGAAACGTTCCTTGGGGTCTATGCCTACACCAGTGTGACTCCATTGTTGCGGATCGTCTGTGTAAACAGATGTGTCATTAGGTGAATGTAACCAGGTAGACGCCCCAAAGCAAGCCCAGACAGATGTTGTTTAAGAGCCAATGGTCAATCGACAAAGCAATGCCTGAGATCTGTGTCCTACGTGTTGCATTTTTGGTTTGTTTGGTTTTCTAAGTTCAGTATTGTTGCAGTACGTCTGAGCTCATAGACAAATATACACCTAATGATTTCTGCATGTCTATAATTATTACATAATGGTGACGATCACAATGGTAATTTTTTGGTGTCTGTCGTTTTTTAAAGACAACTGCAAACATTCAAAAGCACAAACTGAGATGAGGATATTGCTCTATTCCTGTTCCACAGGTGGGTAACACCAACTTAAGGTGGACTTAAGGTGTCTCCAAATTCAAGAGACGGCTAACTGCATTAGCGACAGTGCTACAAAACAAAGTAACTCGAGTTATAAATGAGTTTCTGTGGTAATTCAAACAGTGACTAAAAACACACCGACAAGTTACACTTCAGCCGCCTACAAACAACAGTCGTTTGTCTTCTCAAACTCACTGTTCCACCTTAAAAAATGTGGAGATCCTGAACGTAAAAAATCCAAACAGCACTGCATTTCCCCAAAACTGTTTATGTCCCCTTCGTGTGTGTTTAAATTATAACTGAGCTCTGTGGTGTAGCTACAACCACAAAATTTACTCTCAGCTAAAGCCCAAATCTCATAATATCTCTTTAGAATCTTAAAGCCTACACCTGCATCCCTTGATTAAAACCTATATTTTCAACAGTATTTATTACGATTATTTTTGATTTTGTATTTATTTTTGCACGCCCTCAGTTTTTGAAAGATTTGACATTCGTCACTTATTGGCGCGTCATATTACTGCTTTTGGGAATCTTTAAGACCCCTGGTTTAGAACTGGCCACAAGAAGAATCACCACAACATTCCCTGTCTTTCCATCTTTAAACGCTTGCTTTGCTACATCAGTCTTCTTTATTTTGGAACTGGACATTGGCTTAAGCTGCACACACTGTCTGTTGTCATGAATGTCCCAATGTCACTCTGTTTATGTCAGGACTGAGGTCCGCCATTTTGAAATGTGACTCTAGGCCTACATGAGGGTCGATCTGAACTAGTTTAGTCAGATGTTATCTCTCTGGAACTTCAAGCCTGAAAGAGTCAGTGTAAAACTGTTACACACAAAATACAATAGGTAGATGTCTGCTAAAACATATGAAGAATCTCTGTTACAGCCTTCAGAGATCCATGCTTAAGAAACGGCAAGAAAAGTGTTGGCTTAGGGATATCATAGCACTCCAATCCCAGAGGGCCACTAGTAGAAATCTGCATTATCGTAGAGGTGGTTCTGCACTTTATGGCCCAAAAAAGCTCTAATGGTCATGGATCGCCACTAGTTGCCACACTAAAAGCCATATTACCATACAGCACACTGGACTTGAAAGAACGGACATGGTTTCCCTTATGATTAATCATTGCAGAGCACTTGGTGAAGGTCCATAATGGACCTGCCTTGTCACGTTCAATTATTCTTCTATGTGCTCCATTTCTTTTGCTCTTAGAGAGGCAAAGGGAGTTTAACTAGTGGAGACACTCCTTTGGGAGGGTTCTTGGAAGAAGCCCATGGCTTGGAAAATGCCTGGAGCTGAAATCCCTTCTTTGAAGGTCCTTGTGTACCGTGCGCAGCAGCTATGCAGCTTGTTCCTGTTGGGCTCAGTGACAAAGCCTCTGAAAGGCTGTAATTATGGCTATTGACATGGCGCTGCAGAAGGAAGTACCATTAAGCAGCAGTGAGAGGTGATTACAGAGGTGCCATGTTGCAGGGTGCAGGCCCTGCTATTAAAGAGCTGGGAGGTTGGGGGATGGAGAAGGTCTCCTCTCCTACTGTGGACCATCAGGTGATGGGAGAGGTGATTACAGAAGCTTACCACGGGCAGCTGTTGATTGACATGCTCAATTCCTCCTCACGCCGCTCATGAAATCACAGATCAGACTGACAGCTGTGACGCACGGCCCTGACGGATCCCAGCTAAAAATACAGCGACAGAAAAGAGGCTAGCGTCCTGGTCCAGTCAAAACCAGCAGAGCACAACAGCCACTGTTACGCTCTTTCCTTTCTGCCCTTTTCAGATGTCAAACCCACTCACTCACTCACAAACACCTTAACCCACTCACTCACTCACTCACTCACAAACACCTTAACCCACTCACTCACTTAATCACTCACTCACTCACTCAATCACAAACACCTTAACCCACTCACTCACTCACTCACTCACAAACACCTTAACCCACTCACTCACTCACTCACTCACTCACAAACACCTTAACCCACTCACTCACTCAATCACTCACTCACTCACTCACTCAATCACAAACACCTTAACCCACTCACTCACTCACTCAATCACAAACACCTTAACCCACTCACTCACTCACTCACAAATGCCTTAACCCACTCACTCACTCACTCACTCACAAACACCTTAACCCACTCACTCACAAACACCTTAACCCACTCACTCACTCACTCACTCACTCACAAATGCCTTAACCCACTCACTCCCTCACTCACTCACTCACTCACTCACAAACGCCTTAACCCACTCACTCACTTACTCACTCACTCACTTACTCACTCACAAATGCCTTAACTCACTCACTCACACACTCACAAACGCCTCTCACAAACGCCTTAACTCACTCACTCACTCACTCACAAACGGCTTAACCCACTCACTCACTCACAAACGCCTTAACCCACTCACCCACTCACTCACTCACTCAGTCCCTCACTTACAAATGCCTTAACTCACTCACTCACACACTCACAAATGCCTCTCACAAACGCCTTAACTCACTTGCTCACTCACTGCCAAATGACTTAATTCATTCCCTCACTCACACACTCACTCATTCACATACACCTTAACTCACTCCCTCACTCACAAACGCCTTAACCCACTAACTCACTCACTCATTCACACACTCACTCACTCACTCACTCACACACTCACTCACTCACTCACTCACACACTCACTCATTCACATACACCTTAACTCACTCCCTCCCTCACTCACTCACTCACTCACTCACAAATGCCTTAACCCACTAACTCACTCACTCACAAACGCCTTAACCCACTCACTCACAAATGCCTTAACTCACTCACTCACAGACACACTCACAAATGCCTCTCACAAACGCCTTAACTCACTCACTCACTCACTCACAAACGCTTTAACTCACTCGCTCACTCACTCACTCCGGCACTCATAAATGCCTTAACTCACTCACTCAAACACTCACAAACGCCTCTCACAAACGCCTTAACTCACTCGCTCACTCACTCCCTCACTCACAATTGCCTTAACTCACTCCCTTACTCACATACACTCACTCTCACTCACTCACAAATGCCTTAACTCGCTCCCTCACTCACACTCACTCACTCACTCACTCACATACTCCCTCACTCACTCACTTACCAAACTACTTACATACTACTTACCAAACTTTTTTACTCACTCACTCATTCAATACCCTCACTTACTCCTTAACTCACTTTCTCACTCATTCACTCACTCGCTCATTTGCTCCCATTCAACATCAGTCACTCACTTGATCTATCACTTGCTAACTCACTCCTTCACTCATTACATATTCATTTGCTAACTTGCTCACTCATTTAGTCACTCCCTCCGTCCCTCATTCATTCACTCACTTTCTGATTTACTTCTCGCTCACTCACTAACAAATGCTCATTTATTCAGCCACTCATTCATTCACTCCCATATTTGATCGATCACTCACATACTCACTCACTCACTTATTCACTTGCTCACGTTCATACACACTCACTTATTCACTCGCTCATGCTCATACACACTCACTCACTTATTCACTTGCTCACGTTCATACACACTCACTCACTTATTCACTCGCTCATGCTCATACACACTCACTCACTCACTTATTCACTTGCTCACGTTCATACACACTCACTCACTTATTCACTCGCTCATGCTCATACACACTCACTCACTTATTCACTCGCTCACGTTCATACACACTCACTCACTCACTCACTTATCCACTCGCTCACGTTCATACACACTCACTCACTCATTCACTCACTCACATTCATGCACACTAACTCACTCACGTTCATACACACTCACTCACTCATTCGCTCACTCACGTTCATACACACTCACTCATTCATCACTCGCTCATGTTCATACACACTCACTCACTCATTCACTCGCTCACGTTCATACACACTCACTCACTCATTCATCACTCGCTCACGTTCATACAAACTCACTCACTCACTTATCCACTCGCTCATGTTCATACACACTCACTCACTCATTCATGACTCGCTCACGTTCATACACACTCACTCACTCATTCACTCACGTTCATACACACTCACTCATTCATCACTTGCTCATGTTCATACACACTCACTCACTCATTCACTCACTCACATTTATACACACTCACTCATTCATCACTCGCTCATGTTCATACACACTCACTCACTCATTCACTTGCTCACGTTCATACACACTCAGTCACTCATTCACTCACTCACGTTCATACACACTCACTCATTCATCACTCGCTCATGTTCATACACACTCACTCCTTCACTCGCTCACGTTCATACACACTCACTCACTCATTCATCACTCGCTCACGTTCATACACACTCACTCACTCATTCACTCACTCTTGTTCATACACACTCATTCACTCATTCACTCACTCAAGTTCATACACACTCACTCATTCATCACTCGCTCATGTTCATACACACTTACTCACTCATTCACTCGCTCACGTTCATACACACTCACTCACTCATTCATCACTCGCTCACGTTCATACACACTCACTCACTCATTCACTCGCTCACATTCATACACACTCACTCACTCACTTATCCACTCGCTCATGTTCATACACACTCACTCACTCATTCACTCGCTCATGTTCATACACACTCACTCACTTATTCACTCGCTCACATTCATACTCACTCACTCACTCACTCTTTCACTCATTTATTTTTAGCTTTATTTATTTTAAGTTGAAACTCTCCACAACAGGGTAATGTCCGCATTAAGACCCTTGGTGTCAGAAGGGAGAGGGAGGGGGTGTGTCCTGAATGTGTGTGTAATGTATGAGTTAAGATGATGTGCAAGGTTGAGGTTAGACTGGGTCTGATCTTTCCTCTCAGAGCTGCTCCAGGAGGTGATGTACTGCACTGGAACTCAGAGAGAGGGCAGTGAGTGTACAACAGAGAAGAGAGAGCTGGAGGGAGTGTGTGTCGGGGGGAATGTAGGACAGGGAGGGATTTTTTTTGGGGATGGGTAATTGCAGGGAGTGTGTATGTGTGTGTGTGTGTGTGTGTGTGGACAGGGGGGTGTTTGGGTGAAAGGCGACAGCATGAGCATTGTTCCGGCCCCCTGACTCGCCACCCTCCCAAGCCTTGGGGTTCCCACGGTCTGAGAGGCAAACAAAACGCACCTCGCTTTTCTCTCCCCTCACTTCTCACTGATGTCATTAATTACCATCAAAATGCAGGCGACAGTGTGAGAGTGTGTGTGTGTGTGTGTGTGTGTGTGTGCGCGCGTGTGTGTGTGTGCATGAGAGGCCGAGAGAGAGAGAGAGAGAGAGAGAGAGAGTTATAAAGAAAGGGATCATTGTCTGTGGGAAATAAAGAAATCTCCACTGAAGCATTGTAAATAGCTGAGGCAGGAAAATGGCCCAAAATACAGGATTTGGTGAGTTATACTGGAGCTGTCACATCACGTCAAGTGTCCACAAACGCTGATGTCCGAACACGGACAGCTTTGGCCTGGCTCCTGTGATTTGCTCGAGTCGTGATGCTCAAATGCTGGTTCAGATCCCAGCTTTAAATGAGAGGATAATCCACCACTGCATTTATGGATGTGTGTGTGTGTGTGTGTGTGTGTGTGTGTGTGTGTGTGTGTGGTGAATACCAGTGAAGTCCGATCTTTAGTGTGGATGACAGTATAAAAATTGATTTGATGTTATAGATCAGTAATAAGTGTGTAATAAAATGGTAATAATTTAATTTCAAATAAAAAGATTGTTGTTTTGTATTTGTTACTTAATAATTTACAAATAATTCCCCATTGTGTAATACAAGTTTCCCATTGTGTAATATTAGGGTTATAACGACAAATACAGGGCAGAGGTTGTAATTGACAATAATAACCCTAGAGGAGGAAGAATCAACGACTGGGGTTCAATTCCCTGCTTGAGTAAAGCGTGTATCAGTGAGGAATGTTGACTAGGGTTTGATTCCCTGTCATTCATGCATATTTATTTATTCATAGGGATGTGTGTGTGTGAGCGAGAGAGAGAGAGGTACACACCGACTGTCACAGATTTGTAAAGAAGGACAAACCGCCATGGCTCTGCCCTCGGCGGTGAACACGGCCGAACCCTGGTGGGCGTTCGCGGTGTCCCTGGCAGCACTGTGTGCTGGAATGTGTGTGAAATGACCCAAGCTCCTGAGCGGACTCTCATTACGGATGTGCCGCCCGGCAGAAAGGGACCACACGAAACACTGTCCACTGTCCCGGTCCATTGTGCCTCGGACGGGCCCAGCGTTTTCCCTCCCTCTTTTTTTATGCCTCCTAATGTGGGTCCAGTTGGAGCAGATAATTGCGGGCATTTTGATCTCACCAAGGACATTCAGTGTTAATTGGGAGCTCTGAATGGTCAAAGTGGGCGACGTGAAGGGAAATGTTTGTGCTTTGTTTTGTGGCACAAAGCTGGGAGGAAGCTTTTCCTGGCCCCTGCCTCCTGACTGGCGCCTTGTTCTCTTGCGCAACACCAAGAAAACGGGAAAACACTCCCCGTCCCCCTTCGCTAATGTTATCAAAGCCCAACTAGCAATAATCTGAAACAATGCGCTTCACTGAGAGCGGCTCGTTGGAGAAAAGCACGCATTTTCATCGACCGTTTTCGGGAACCCCTGGGAACCGACCTCGTCGTCTTTGGTTTGTTAGAAGGAACCCAAGCGGATGAAGCGGGGGAATATGTGTGAGGAGATGAATCAGGAGGATAATGATTTTGTGCGGTGAGAGGTTGACCGAACAGTACAAGGCCAACCAAGCAATCTTGCTGCCACCAGATGGTGCCACTGTGGCGTGCCAAGGCCAGAGATGGGCACTGCGGGCATGGGTGTGCTTCTTCACGCGAGGGGAAAACGAACGATTCAAATCCAACTTGTAATAACAATGTAATTACACGTTAACAATACATGTAAAAATGTAACTACTGATGAAACAACCTCTTGAAGAGAATATGATCGTGTTTTCGTTACCTATCACTCGTGAAGACTTTGCCTTTGTCCTTTGATAACAGACTGCAATTTAAAAACAATTTACAGTGTGTTTTATTACAGCTTTATATCATTATACAGTTGGAATAATATTGTTATAATATTAATATTTTATTAGTTTTTATTTGATTTTTGAAAATAGATCAATGCTTTCATTAATTCTGAGAGAAAATATTATAATTCTTTTAGAAACTAGTCGTTGAGTCTGTAATAACGCTGCATTACTGCTTTATAACATTGTTATTATCATATACTTTAAAAGCTCAAAAGGTATAATAAAGCGTTAAGCATAAATACATTATGTTTATAAATTTGAAACCCATGTTTTACGGCTTTAAGGGCAACTTTAATAGAGTTAAATAATTGGATTAATGATGACATGAAGTTGACCCGCCCCTGACCCCTAACTCTTACAGCTGAGGAGTGTTGATCTTTGAAATATGCGTTTGTGTAAGAACAGTTTAGGACTTTCTGGTTTTTCTAAAGTGTAACACATTCCTTTTTATTACTAATTTAATTTTTAAAGACATCCCGACGCCCTCCTGTGTGTGAGAAAGCCTCAGTGTGTCAGGCACCTGAGTGGCACAGCGCCACATTTCTGTACCCACTTCCACCCACAGAGGCTCCAACCGCTCCAATCCCTCTTTTATCCCTCTTTCCCTCTTTTCATTATTCCTCCCGTTACTCCCCACACAGCACAGGAAGGAGTGGAAGGAGGTGAAATGATAGAAAGAGAGAGAGAGAGAGAGAGAGAGAGAGAGAGAGAGGTGGAAAGGAAACAAATCACCTTGTTGTAAAGGAGCTCATCAGTTTTTGGCTGGGTGCTGAAGGAGAAGAGTGTATTAACATTCAGCAGCAGCGCCCAGAAGCCCTTCCTAAAGAAACGCGAGAGACCCCCGATCCTGAGACACAATCAGTGCACTGTGCCACTTCCTCTTCTCTTAAGACTCCCTCCTGCATTCTGTTGCTCGAAAGTAAATACAGTTCAAATGTAAAAATAAAAACGTATATTCTCGTTTAAATAAGTGTTATTTTAGCTGCCCATTAAACACCTAAGGGGGGGTTCAGTCAGTGGGGTTCAGTGCTGGGGTTTAATCATTTAAAGTGCAGTGGATGTGCACTGTCCCTCAAAAAACTGCTGTCCCCCCAAAAAAATGCGTCTGCTTTTTTATTTTTCCACATGTGTGTGCGTGTGTAAAAACATACACATTTATTATATACACACTGTACAACAGTATTCGCCACACACACACACACACACACACACAATCTTGTGTCTGTGGTTTCAGGGGATATAGAATTTAATTAATTTCATTAATAATTCTCCTAACTTTAGCAGTTTAAATAAACCCTATCCCTCACTAACTCTCCCTCAACCTTTACTTTAACCTCAGCACTAACCCTAACCTTTGACCTTAACTCTACAGTAAACCTCATATTTCTTCACATTAACAGGTGGTAACGTGATATAAAGAGCTGTATATTCATCAAGGATCCGCCAAATTATGTAACTTCAGTCTTTATTTTGTTTTTATTGTCAGTGGTATGTTTCAATTAATTCGAGTGTTGTGTACCGTTGTAAATAATAATGATAATAATAATGATAATATTAATGATATTTATATATAATTAAAGTCTGGGTTCTCTTCTGTCCGGCAGAAACACAGCATCACACTCACCCCCTCACACACACATTAAAAGCATAACACTCAAAGTGCTCAGAAGCATTGCCCGGGTTGAGTTTAAAAAATCAGGATTTTCCTGTATTTTTTGATGAAAAATGTAGCCTAAATAGAATGACTTTAATGGCTTTATTTTAACTGATGTATTATTATTTTATTTTTTTTAAGTTAAATGTTCTTGTTTTCACTCACAGCCTTGACTCTGAAGCTTTGGAATTTTATTCCAAAAAGATCCAGAGAAGAAAAAGAAGAGAACCCCACTGAGCCAGAAAACGTCATTCCGCATCGTTCCAGGACCTCGCGGTGGCTCCAGAGTCCCGGAAGTGCAGGTCAGCTCTGCTGCCCACTGTCCTTTACACGCTTCTGTCCTCTAGAACGAACTAAACGCCTTATATATAAAGCATTAACATAGAATTATTCAGTTACCACCACTTCTGATGATCAGCGCTAATGAGACTAGGCGCAGTTCAGTGTTCCGCCGCGTGGCGGCGCACACATTAATGGTTTTATATTTTTTGGCCGTGTGGCTCCGGAAGAAAAGCGCGGGCAAATCAGAGAGAGCTAACGACTCATCAAGAGGAAAAAACACAACCCTGAGGAAAAGATTTTAAAAAAAGAGTGAGAATCAGAGCTTAACGATAAATAAATGAAAGGAGCCGAAAAAGTAGAAGAAGAAGGAGATAAAGAGGAAGAAAATGGAGGGGGTCTTTATATTTTAAACTCTGGTTCCGTGGAGCTGAGATCATTCTGATGTTGATGTGAAACAGAAAGACGCCACTGATCTGAATCTCATTATTTTTGATCGAATAAATCACGAATAATCAGAAGATAAAGATGATAAAAATAAACCGAAAAATAAGGGTTTGATTTTAAAAAGTGTTTTTGCAAATGTGCTGCACTCTGGACTTTGGTAAAAAATAATACCCAAACTGTAATAAATATATAAAAAAAAAAAAAAAAAAAAATAATAATAATAATAATAATAATAATAATAATAATGGCTACAGTAAGAAAGGTTTATTGTAATGGTGTTAATATTCTCTGAGATTTTTGTCCCAGATTTATTTTTTAATAAAATAAAACTCTACAAACTTTGAATGTACTGATCTTTCAGATTATATTTACATAAATTATAATATTTAAATATATAATTAAATAATAAAAATAATAATATGTTATATAATATTTGCGAAAAAAGACTGGGGTGTGTGCGCATGCGTTTGTGTGTGTGTGTGTGTGTGTGTGTGTGTGTGTGCATATAATATATATGAATGTATTTTTACTGACTTTTTGAGTGTGTGTGTGTGTATGTTTGATGACTCTGTGTGTGTGTGTGTGTGTGTGGGTGGGTGTGTGATGAAACAAAGACACACTAACTTATGCATGCAGGCAATTAACACGAGGCTCATTTGGCAGAGTTTCAGCTGCAGAGCCGCGCGCTCGCGTTCACTCAGTGGTTCACACACACGCACGCACGCACACACACGCATGCACGCACGCGCACACACGAACACACACCCTCTGAGAGCTCCCGTTCGTTTATTTATTTGAATGCATTTATCATCAGGTAAATTCTGTATTAAACAAAAAAAAATTCGAAAAAGTCTAATGTTTTATCTGTTTGATTTTTATTTTGAATTAATTCCCACACGATGCTCAGTGGATCCTGCAAAACGAATAATTTATTAATTGTGAATAACCTTTTCCATTAGACGTCATTATCCTCTGCTGTACAGAGTGAAAGATGAGAAACATCAGCATCAGCCCGGTGTCTGGAAAAACCTGAGGTGGTCACAGTATTGAGTTAACTGCAGGAAAAGTAACCCTTTCCCAAGAAACCATTCAAATACGAGCTTAAAATGAGCATTTCATAAAAGTATTTAAATACTTATTAACTCCTACAGATTGCAGTGTAACTTCTTTATATCCAGGGTCCATCTGTAGGAACTGAGGAGTGTGAAAACCCATTCCTCTTCTTCTGGATCATTTTGGTTTAAATAAACCCCCCTAAAGATCTGATGTCAGTGATGACCAATAAAATAGTGTCCCTATTGACCACCCAGTATGTGTTCTCCACAGTGACCTCACCAGAGAAAAAACATAATACAACCCTAAGACTGTTCAGATGATAAACACTGCTGCTTCATTAAAATGTGCCCGATGTTCTTTCAGAGGTATTAGTAATTCCCCAGCCTCTGGATTCTGGGATATATTGTGTATAGTGTAATTTACATTGCTTTGCACAGTGCATTGTGGATTGTGCACTATATACTGAGCCAGATTTATGACTGAGAATTCAAACAAGGCTACAAAATGGCTGACACACTATGTAGTGAACTGTATCTATCACGGAGAGATTCTGAATGCAGCTATAGTGTTGGGATATTCGGTTTACCAAAACAAGCCTCAGTGTGAAATGCTTCTGGAGATGCTCTCAGAGTCAGAACTGTTCACAGTTCTGCTGAATGGAAGCAGACATCTGAAGGGTTAAATCTCCCTAACAGAATGGTAAACAGTGCCCTGTGTGAGGAACTGAGAGATTGTGTTATGAAGGTTTTTAAATACTTTTATAAAACTTTTGGCCTAAATTATGAATTAAAATATATATATTTAAAAAAGTGATGCTAAAATAAAACTTCTGCCACAATTTCATATTCATCAATATTGAGAAAAGTGGTGATACTTAAAGGGTGGTGACAAAATGACTTGAGAGTTAATATAACGACAGTTAATCAATTAATCAATCAACGGTCATTGAAATCTATCGTACATTGAGTGTGACCCTCTTGTAAATATAGATACGGCTAAACTGTTACAGTAAAAGTGAAGTGAGAGGTAAATAAATCTGGAGCTGTGCTGAAGGCATTAATAAGGAAAGCTGTACGGCTGATTGTGGAGCTGAAGCTGTGCTGTAATAAGAACCTCCATATCGTGGGTCTGTAATGAGGAGCTGAATGGCTAAAACAAACAGCAGCAGGACTGAAGCGGCTCTGTTAAATGAGTGTGGAGAGTGTGGGGAGCCTCAGAGTGGAGCTTATTCATCAGACACAGGAAAGGTCAGGAGGTCAGACCAGTTCACAGGGCCCATTCTATTATCATGAAAACATGCACACACCCAGCACAGAACAGCTTCTAATAACGCAGTAATAATGCACAGCCGCTAACACAACTGCTTATTACAACACAGCTGCTAATACAACACAGTGGTTGTGCTGTATTAGCTGCTGTGTTGTATTACAACACAAATACTAATACAACACAACAGCTAATACAACACAACTGCTAATAAAACACAGCCGCTAATACAACACAACATCTAATACAACACAACTGCAAGTACAACACAACAGTTAATACAACACAACAGCTAATACAACACAACTGCTAATACATTACAACTGCTAATAAAACACGGCCGCTAATATAACACAACTGCAAATACAACACAACTGCTATTACAACACAACAGATAATACAACACAACCACTAATACATTACAACTGCTAATACAACACAACAGCTAATACAACACAACAGCTAATACAACACAACTGCAAATACAACACAACAGCTAATACAACACAACTGCGAATACATTACAACTGCTATTAAAACACGGACGCTAATATAACACAACTGCAAATACAACACAACTGCTATTACAACACAACAGATAATACAACACAACCACTAATACATTACAACTGCTAATACAACACAACAGCTAATACAACACAACTGCAAATACAACACAACAGCTAATACAACACAACTGCAAATACAACACAACAGCTAATACAACACAACTGCGAATACATTATAACTGCTAATACAACACAACTGCTAATAAAACACAGCCACTAATACAACACAACTGCAAATACAACACAACTGCTAACACAACACAACCGCTAATACAACACAAATGCTAATTCAACACTACAGCTAATACAACACAACTTTTCATTACAACACAATTGCTAATACAAAACAACATAGCCTGTAACACAGAACAGCGTCTTATACAGCACCACTTTAAATAAAAAAACTAATACAGTATGTAGTCTAATATCTAAAATGTTTATATAAATAAGCACTCTGATTTTAATGTTCATATAATTTCATATTTATTTTACAGTGACTCATTCTTAGAAAGAAACAAAACTTTTACTTTCCCCAGCACAATGACCCAAATGTTGTTAGCATTGTTTTCACATTTTTATCATTGTTGGTATAATTTTTGTAGTTTTGTAATTTCATAGTATTTTGTAATCCATTTCCCCATGATGCACTCTGGCACTGAGTCTGGGCTCCACATGGTGACTCTCTTGCAGTTGTCATTTGACTTTTTGGCATGACTTTTGACTTTTTCTTCTTCATTTTACTGTCCATTACATTCCCTTTGTGTACAATTTAAACACTATTTCCAGGTTTAAATAATTTAAAAAATTTGTTTTTTTCTGCCTCGAAAAAGTAAACATATTTCATTGTGAAAGAATTGTGTTCTCTCCTGTCAAAATGTCTCACTAGATTAGCCATTAGGGAATAGCTGGACAAGCCCACTTGAACCCCTGGTAATGACCTCTGACGTATGGGGCATGTGTGGTCAGCCCTCAGGAGACTGGAACTAAAGCCCTCCAGCATAAAGACACTCACAGAGAGACCCCCAGTGAGACCCACTTGCTCCAGGTCAGTCCACTTCAAAGAGCAGTCAGACACATGTTAATATTCCCTAAAATTAAATACGTCTCAGGTTTTTACAAAGAGATTTAACGTGTTTAATATTATAATAACTTAATGGAAATAATAGCCTGTGTTAATTAATCACAGTTGGACAAAAGAGACGTAAACTACACTCGAAATAATTAAATAGACATAGAATTAAAAGTAAACTTATAAACAGTCAATTAAAAACACAAAGTAGCTGCTAAACACTAAACTAAATAAGAAGTACCAGGTGCAAAATTCCTCCGAACAACAGTCATTCCCATCTTTATTTCACAGAATCCTAACCATTTATTTTAATATAAGAGTCTTTTGTAGTAAAGACTCACAAGTCCATGCTATAATTTTATGGACGCTTCGATTTCAAATATATTGTCTTTGTGATGTCACAACACACTTTTATGTTCCATAGAGTGGACACCCACCTCGTTTAAAATGTACTACAGGTTAATTCTGCATCCAGACCACTAGCTAATGTCTCAGAGCTCTTTTAGGATGAAGTCCTATGTGTGTTATGTTTTTGCTGTTTTCCAGTACAATCACTTAAAAATAAAACAGAAATAAAGGAGATCTGCAGGTCAGCACTCTCTTGGGCACCTGTGGTCACGTTTAGATTACCGATTTGGGACAGGACACGGTTTTAGAGGAATCCGCTCTTGATGAAAGTCCACACTGATGCAGTAACATCTCCAGTGACCGCTTTAGTGATTATTTCAGTTCAACTGCATTTTCTGCTTCATGATCCAAGTAACACTCAGTGTTGTAGAGGTCTGAGCAGTCCGGTGAAAACAACAGCAGCTTCTTTATCTGATTTTCATTTGGCGAAAAAAAAAAAAAAAAACCACATTAAATTTCCTTGCAGTGGCACGGTGGTGCAGCAGGTAGGTGTCGCAGTCACACAGCTACAGGGTCCTGGAGGTTGTGGGTTCGAGTCCTGCTCCGGGTGACTGTCTGTGAGGAGTGTGGTGTGTTCTCTCTGTGTCTGCGTGGGTTTCCTCCAGGTGACTGTCTGTGAGGAGTGTGGTGTGTTCTCTCTGTGTCTGCGTGGGTTTCCTCTGGGTGACTGTCTGTGAGGAGTGTGGTGTGTTCTCCCTGTGTCTGAATGGGTCTCCTCCAGGTGACTGTCTGTGAGGAGTGTGGTGTGTTCTCTCTGTGTCTGCGTGGGTTTCCTCTGGGTGACTGTCTGTGAGGAGTGTGGTGTGTTCTCTCTGTGTCTGTGTGGGTTTCCTCCGGGTGACTGTCTGTGAGGAGTGTGGTGTGTTCTCTCTGTGTCTGCGTGGGTTTCCTCTGGGTGACTGTCTGTGAGGAGTGTGGTGTGTTCTCCCTGTGTCTGAATGGGTGTCCTCCGGGTGACTGTCTGTGAGGAGTGTGGTGTCTTCTCCCTGTGTCTGAATGGGTGTCCTCCGGGTGACTGTCTGTGAGGAGGGTGGTGTGTTCTCTCTGTGTCTGCGTGGGTTTCCTCTGGGTGACTGTCTGTGAGGAGTGTAAGCGCTTACAGATTATTAATTAATTAATTAATATTTCCTTGTCCTCAGGAGCCATCATTGTTTTTTTTTTTGGCTGTGTTTTATTCTTTGGTTTAGCCATGAACCCTGTTTTCCCTCCTCTCTTTTTTATCCACACCCCACACCTGTGAGCTGTAAGGCAGTTATGTGACTGAGCTCATGGGTGGACCATGTCTGGAGCGATTTATGGCCTGTGTTTATAGTCTCGGTTTGTCATTTATTCGTAATTCTTTGTGTAATAATTTTGTGCCAGGCTCTTTGTCTTAGACTCTAGGTTATTTCTTTACAGTGTGTATGTTAGCGATTCTTTGTTTGTAATAAGCATTGTCTGAATTTGGACAGTATCCAAAAATGACTAGAAAATAATGAGATAAAAAAATTGTTCCATTAACTAAATGTGCTTTTCTCTGTTCCACAGTTGATACGAACAATATGTTAACATTCTAAAACACTGACGATTATGGATTTGAGCTTATTTGTGGCTGCCGTCAGCTGTGTTTGTGAGCACTGCCTGAGAAAGACCAGTTTCAATTCAGACCAAAAAGCTCCTGCCTAAGGATCTCTGTCGTTTTCTTTAAAAAGAAAAGCAATGTCTCCTGCACTAATCTGACCGCTCCTTTTTCAGCGTGGAGCTGGAGACTCTTTATACAGGCCAGTTATAATCAGGAAGATGAGTCTGTGCCATTAGAAGAGTTCACCTCTCACAGCAGAGAGAAATATGTAGGATTAGCTGAAGGCCCTTCCTCATTTCATTTTTCATCTGCTTCACTCCTCTCGTTCTGGAAAGTGTTTGATGATAATGGAAGGATATCAAGTGGCTGGGCTGTCGTATGGATTACTTCCAATGTGTTTCAAAGCACGAGAAAGCTATGGTTTTAAAATGGACGTTTCATTGCATATTTAAACGAATCATATGAAATTCGAGGCTCTTTTAGAGCAATGGTGTCTGATGGACAGATGTTCAGTAAAATATCTGAATATATACATTTGCAGTTGGTAGAGTATGTTATACAGAACCAAATGTGGTGTGGTATGTGAAATAGCAGAAATAATATGGCAGTCTACACAGCTTTATAAACAAGTAGATTCCAGCAGGATAAGCAGATAAGGATAATGGCACCAAAGCACATGGTCCTCTGTTACTGTGGTCAACCACTGTCTCTTTTCAAACAGCTCAAGGCACTGGAAGAGAACACCACCTGCCCAGATCTGTCACATCAGCCAAACAGACACCTGCACTGTGCTTGTGTGAAGAAAGGCAGGGGTGGAGCCACCCTACCAACCCAGAGAACGAGGCCCATTGTGCACTGTTGGACTCGTGGCCTTGGATGGCTGTGGAGTTGAACCATTTTTACAGATATATAGTTTGAGCAGTAAGACAGTCTGAGGTACTAGCTCCTACTGTGTGGTACGAGCATCATCTGATCATTCCTCTGAGCCCACATTAGACTAAAGGTTTGTAGACTCATGCTCATCTTCCATTTCTTCTGAGATGAAGGGTATCAACAGGGGGTTTGTATTCACTGTATTGGGTGTCCACTAATGTTTAGACGGGTGGTCTCTGACTTCTGCACAGTATGGAAAGAAATGACGCTCGCTGGCTCTGGAAATAAACACGCAGCTCTTAAATATCAGTTTCATATTGCACACGTTTATTGATTCCATTTTCTACATCAGTGAGTAAAGTACAGAAAAGGAGTCGTGCTGCTGAACAACACGAGGCCCGGAGAAGTTCCAGTCCCTCGTTCTGGCTGTTTAACACATGCAGCAGAGTAATATCCTGATTATTAAGCAAAGGGCACCATTTCCTGCGTGACTGAGATCCCTCAACGAAAAAGAGCCGTTTTAATGGATCTAATGTTCATCACGAGAAGGACATACATTTCATTTAGACTCAAGAGACATTAAAAACACATTTAAAACAGCGGAACAGAAATGACGCGCACATTCATTAACACTGTACGGTGTCCTCTATTAATAGACACACACTACTCTTTCACTGTAAACATCTCACACATTAAGGCACTTGCTCGTCAGACAGGAACCTGACCCTCAGACACTCACACGGTTTAAACACACCTGGAGGGTATCACACCCAGCAAGAGTCCAGGGTTGTGTGGATAATAATGATAATAGTAACTGTAATATTGATAATATCATTGATAACTGCATACCTCATGCTCAAAGTGTGAGTTGTCCATTAGCTCTGTCTCTTAAACCTGCTTTTATTGCTTCGATTTTAACTTTACGAAGGTAAGAACTCTTGTTTTGTGGAATACCACTGGTTAAATTACACATTTGCTTATATTTAAGTGAAATAAAATCCACAAAAATACATTTTCTATTTCCGATTTAATGCACTGGAAATATATGACGTGTCATAACTGTTGCACAGGCCCCTAACATTCCCCCGATGAGCCCAGTTCAACACATTAGAGCATTAAATCAAACAAACGACTGAATAGTACACACAGGTTTGTACAGATTGTCACTGCAGTTAAGTACAAGGATTTATCCATGAACCAAAAAAAACGAGTCTTGTATATCGTCCAGTGTCCACTGTGTTATCCCAGGGACAGTTGTGTGACAGCAGGTTGTAGGGGTCAGTTCATTTGTCTCCAAAGTCCAACGCTGAAAGCATATGGGTCAGGGACTCTGGAACTGGACCGTCTGATGGTCCGGACGAACCTGGTTCAGGAAAAACACAGATAAACATGCAGAATGATTAGTGTGATGGTTTATTATTGCCTATGATAATATGAGCTAATAACTGGAGAGTGAAGAGTCCATCAGTTCTGGACGAGAGCATAATCACATACTCAATGAAGCCTTCAGGAAATGACAAGCCACTACCTGGAGCCTTTTTTTTTACAGTGAGTTACTCAATCTACTACCACTGGCTTTAGTTAGCTTAGCTTTTTTAGTTTAGCTACTATTACAGTTCCTGTTTAGTGGTAGCTTAGTATCTAGAGTTGAAAGGGTTAACCTTACACTGTTACCGAGTTACTGTGTCAAACACGTAGTCATGCAAACGGCTGAATACGGCCCCAAAGAAACGTAACGTCATTAACATGTTTGCTACATTACACCAATCTGTAAAAAAGCTGAATGTTTGTTGGATCAGCTCAAGGTTTAAATCGCGCTGAAACTGAAGGAGGACATTCTCAAGGGCTTCAGTAAAGATACTTTGTAATTAGGCTAAATATTTCTTGGCCGGCGCACGTTGTGGCACCACAGCAAAAGAGCTACAGCTCAATATTGTGCTAGATTTAAAAGAGTTCTGAACACTGCTTGTTGCCTAGCGCCCCTAACCACAACAATTCACCACAAACACACACAGACCTTTGGTCAGTGGTGGATCTTTTCCTTTGTATCAACCCACCCAGGTTTGGTTTTACACATGTCCACCATGAATAACATAAAATATATACTAACAGACAGTGTTTTTCACCTTCCTCGTACGATCCCGAGCCTGTTTGACTGGACTGGAGCTAATGGCATCATATCAGATTTGGTCAGAGTTTTGCTAGCTACGTAAACGTTAGCTACTCTTTCGCTAGGGTTAGAACAACAAGTGGCATTTCTTCACGGACTGCAGCAGTGTCTGGGTTAATAAAATACGGCTTAATAGTGGTAGCAGTGCTGACAATAAGAAAGAACTTTAGATTACAGCGATGGCTGTAAACGTAGCAAGAAAGAATCACATTTATAAAACACTACAAAATCTTCAGTTTGACTAAAGATATGAAGAAAAACGAGGGTTCTCCGTCATTTCCTGTCATTCTGAATATAACCGAACGCAGAGTGGACGTAGGGGGCTCATCTGATTGATGCTCATTAATGCAGGCTGAATTAATGACCACAAATTGTTCGTTAAATTTAAGATTCATTAACGTTGAGACCCGAGTGGCAATTCCGTTAAGTCTTATTTACCTATTCACACTGAGGTTGTGAAAACAATCGTTTTTTTTACATAATTCATGCCTTTAAAACTGTGCCCGTTTGTCTTTTTTTTGTTGTTTACACTGATTTTCCCCGCTGCCCACTTGGTAAAGTCATAAACATGGCCCCTATGCCTCATCATGCTCCGAATTTGTGCACAAGTACTGTGTAGTGCCGCCATTACCAATTTCACCAAATTATATGTAGAGGGGCTTCTGGACAATTTAATCCCTCCAGGAGACTTGCCAAGACCCCTTTCTCTGTTAATTTTCACCCTCTCCCTCATTCAAGCACCCTCTCTCTTTCTCTGCCTCCACAATGTGGGGTTTCTTTCTTTTCGGTTTTTATGTTCCCTCATATCGTTTTTTTCCCCCTCCACAGCTCCCACCCCAAGCCCCTCAGACGGCATGCAGTTTATGCAAATCATTGGCCTTTTATTCTCAATACTCGTCCTCCGACTTGAATGAGACCTCAAGAAAACACACACACACACAAAACACTAGCTCCTCTTTTAAGAAGAGTTTCGCAAGCTACTGTACACACAAACACACACCTAGCTAGCCTTGGGTGCTAAGCGTGAATATGTTACACTGTAAATATGAACAAGCTCAGTGTAGTGTCTCAAAATACTGTAATGCCCTATGGATGCCTTAATGCCCCATTATTATCCGCTACAGTATTACACTCTAAGGGCAAAACATTCACATTAAAACAGCCCGTGTCCTACATTCTTCTTCTATATAAGTGTTTCCCTTAAGGTCCACTTGTGACGTTTGTGTTGTTTTTATGAACACAAAACTGTCAACAATCACTTCAACGTGAACATATCCTTAGATGGAATCACTATATTACGCTTCTTTGAAAAATAAAGTCTGGTCTGAAACACTGCTTATAACTTCAGTGTGAATGGGCGGAGCTAAACAGGTAGGTATATGACATCACAAACATGCTTCTTGACTGGAAAGTGAGTGTGGAACTTTGGTGTCTGAATGGCAAAGCTGAATTCAAGCGTGATTTCGAGGGCACTACCATCTCCCACAATGCACTTGTAATTTATAGTAAACATCGTAGAGCTTCGTAGTGAACTTAATAGCGCTTCACTATACGACACAATACTAATGAGGGATTAGGGAGCCGTTTCGTTTACAGCCATGCTACGATATATATTTTTATTTAAGAAAATTGATGTAAGTGTGATGTAAGTTTTGGTTTTCGGTGATAAGACATTTCTCAAAGCACAGCAGCGAAGAAAGATTCACAGTTTGTGAGGAACTTTTCACAGGACGGCTGTAAACGAGATGTGAAGAAGGTGTGAAGAACATGTTTTATTAATAAAAAAACCCCGCACATGATATAAATATTCAGTCTAAATGAACACACATGGGATTATCCAGAGTGTGTATCCAGTAGATAAAGCTTAAACACAGGACCCTGCTTTAAAGTGTAGAGGGTAGAAAAGAAAGACTGCAGTTTAGAGATTAGAGAGCTGCTCAGACATTGTTCCTGCAGGAGAGTGAACTTAGACGGTGTGTGTGTGTGTGTGTGCTGGGGGTGGTGTATGGTGACGGTAAGTGGATGGAGGTAGACTAGACACTTAAAGGAGGGGGCTGTTTACCAAAGTCACAGAGAGAGAGAGAGAGAAATGGAGGGCCTGATGAATATAAAGTACTGGTTGCAAGCTGACATTCCCAGGCTCTAGAATGCACACACACACAGTGTGGTTGTGTCCAGCTGCTCTGAGTAAAGTGTGTGTGTGTGTGTGTGTGGAGATGGGTGGGTTGAGGGGGGCACACGGGTCTGACTTCCCTCAGACACTTTGACAGCCCGGCCTTTTCACAAGTGCATTGCTGGGCCAGTCAGCCCCCTCTCCCTTAGCAACTGCACAGAGTCGGGTGGTGGGGGGTGTGGAAGGGTCTGTGGGGTTCACGGGGGGAGTAAGTTCACAGAGCTAGATGAAGAAGTACCCAGTCTGGTCTGGCCTCGACTAGACATCCCTCCAAAGCAGGGAACTTGAACTTGACTCTGGCGCTGACATCATAATGAAGGCGTTGTATCTATTTGCATATTATTATTAGACGACTTCATTGTATTTAATGGGAGCCAGTATATTTACGGTGGTCATGGGCGGGGCCTAAAAGGAAAATAACCGAGATATTCTTATTTGCCAATCAGTGAAAATCCGACCATTTTTCTCTGTGTTCCATGGCTAGTTCTTGCCCGTAGACTATGTTTAAGTACTCAGTGCTCTTTCTGAAATCCTCGTCTCTTCTCTTGCTCTAATATTCGCTCATAATGTGGTAATTGATGTTCAATTTAGAGCCTGCTTTCAGGATTTGAGCAGGATCCAGAGGTCAACTCTAATTTCTATAGCTTTATCGCTACGTAACGCGGCAGAACTTCTCAATCAGGCGGTAGCCAGACAGCTCAAATGTCCATCTAATAGGCCTTATTAATATGAACATGGACAGAAAACAAATTAGCCATAAAGTGTGCAGAAAAAGGTTTTGAAAAGATGGGTTAGGAAAGGAGATGAGGTGATTTATTTGACTGCAGAATACAAGTAGTGTCCTGTGCTATTAAAGCTTCTCCAAGGCCTAACATGAAAGGAGAGTTTCCAATGACTTTGCAAATGAATGAGCTTAACTCAAGCAGACTGACCAGGAGCGGCTTTATTGTACCATCTGGCCATAAACGTTATAGACTGGGGCTAATGAGATTACACACACAGGGGATAGAAAACATCAAGTCTTATCGTCGTACGGTTTGTTTGACAGTATCATTGGTGATATTTGTAGCAGTGCTGTGATTGGTTAAGGTACTGTTTATGGTGAACATCACTGTAATCAGGGATGATGAGGGTGACTTTAAAAACTAGAGAGGAGTCTGATCCTACACCAGCAGCCCCTCTTTTCTCCCTGTTATCCACTCAGCCTGAGTCAGGCTCAGGAATCCCCATCCCAGGCTTTTCACAGAGAGGGGAGGGTGAGGGGGGGGGGAGTCATTCCAAAGCTCCCCAGAAGTCGAGACAAAGCTGAGAACAACTCTTCTCGGGATAATCGCATTTATCCCAAGATTAAGACAAGATCAGCAGCTGAGGTAGTCGCGCCGTAAAACATACACAAACGACCACGTGAGAGGCATGGACAGGTTTTAACAACACGGCCCTGTGGAGTGGAATACATGCTCCTAGGCTCTTCAGCACTCTGTAAAACAAAGCCCATAACAAAGAGCGGGTCCGGAGGCACAGCCAGATGTAGTGCAGTAAACATCGGTGTGATATGATGCAACACCATGATGCTTCATGACACAGGACATGAAAAATGACATCTAAACAGGGGTCTGGAAACACTGTTAGTAATATTCCCAGATAGTCGGCTCCCATAGGCCTTCGCTATTAGCATGCCAGCTGCAGCATCTGCCACATGGGGCCACAGGCAAAGCCAGACAGTACAGCCCCTCCCCCAGTCCGTACACATCGCCAACAGCTCCGCTCACACGCTGGACCCAAAGCTTTACGCCACACACGCCGGCCCTGGCCGTAGCCGGCCTATTTACCCGACCCGAGCTCCTTATGGGTCATGGAGTCAATGGGGATTGAAAGGCACAGGTGCCGAGGTGGTCAGCTTCATTTCTGTCCAAGCCTCCGTGCCCCACTCTGCGTGCAGTGCTGCTTTAAACTTTCCAGGCCTTTTTTTTTAAAACGAAAAAAAACATAATTTATTCTCTCTCTTGGTTTTTGTGCTCGATTCTTCATTGTTTTCCTATGAAATACTGTCTCGGCCCCTGGCGTAAACTTTGGCTCCCTTTCTCCTCCGCTCCTCTGAATCGCCACCTCCATTTTCTCGGGTAATATATTGTAATGGAGCTTTAATTAATTGCTCGCCCAACTGCTGTGCCCGAGCAGAAGGGGGAAGAGAGAGAGAGGAACGGTGCATCCAGGTCTGCGTCGTTAATTTCGCCGTGCTGGATCTCACTGCGAATGATTAGGATTTCTGTATGTTTTGGCACGCGTGTTGTTCAAGATTATTGCTGGTCTCTATCTAATTTCGTACGTGACGTTTAGCGCTCGCTGCTGTTTACGTCGTGTTTGTGTGTGCTGTGGAATGGAGGCATGGATGTGGGGTACTGTGCACAGACGGAGATGCTACGGCATGTTCTATAAGGGCTGTACACATGCAGATTAGTATTCAATGCAAGGGATGTGAAATGCTGTGAAAACCCTTCTGCTTATACACCTTCACAAACACTAGACCGGTGTAGGCTCCAACACACAAGCCACTGCACCCCCACCAACACACACACACACACACACACACACACACAAAACGAGAGGCTCGTTTCTTTCTAGTCTCTGTGGGTTTTGCTACTAATTTGGCCATGTGGCTCTGTCTGTGCCTGAGCATCACTCCCAGTCTAGTGCCCCCTCTGTCTCTCTCCGTCTCCCTCGCCCCATCCATGTTGACAATGGTGGGAAAAAGGGGGACCGTGGCCACGTCAAGTGCGCCCCTCACAATGCGGCCATTGTGGAGCAGAGAGAGCGATCAGAATAATAATACAACACTGTCCAACTGTTTACCAACACAGCCTACAGCTGCCTGCGAAATATCCGCACCGACCTTCTACACACGGCGCTACGAAGAGCTCAGCTGGTCCTAGCGACACAGGCAGGGTGTATACCCATGTTTCTGATTCAGAAACTGGTTAGTAGGTAATTTGCGAGGCTTTAAGAATTCCACTTGCGTCAGTGTGCTGCAGTTAAACACAAGCACTCTGTTCATAAAACACTAATCCACACGCAGGTGTCTAAATGAGTCTGAACATTTGTGTGGACCAAACCATTGCAGGGTCATCCAAACCAACACCTTCTTATTTCACGTTAAATGCATGCTTTTGGAAACATCACTAGTTTGCTTCTGTGCTTTTTGACCAAAGGTCTGGGACCACACTGAACATTTATGATGATTAATATAAAAAAAACCCAAGAGCTACAACCTGAATTCTTGGCATTTTTTAAAGGTTTATCCTTTAGATATAAGCTGCCATTCAGATTCTCAGGTGGTTGTGACCCTTATCAGAGGTTTTTACACCAGTCTGAGGGTGAAGATCATCATTAAAGCAAAACAGGAACACACCTTTCAAAATTAATGCTAATATTTTAAACATTTTTTAGCTTCAATAAAATATATATAAATATATAAATAGATTTGTTTTCCTGTTGCACTCTGGAACCAACTGTACCATAATCAACATGCCATTTAATACGTTACGAGTGAACTTCATGTGCTTTAAGGTCATCTGTGCCCTAAGAGCTGTCAGGGAACACCACAACGATGAATCCACGTATAGATTATTTACTTCAATGTGTAATCAATTGTCCAGCATTTTATATATTTTTCCTCTGATCCCCTGCCTTATGCACATGTGAAATACACTGGAAAGAGTGTGCTCCATGCAATGCCCTGAAATAATTAGTGGTCATTGTGCTGCTTCTGTATTGTGCATTATTTCCTTATAAACAAAAACAACACCATTAACCGCAGCACGCAGACGTGTTCCACGCTGCTAAAAAAAGCAGGCGGCCGTTAGTGTTCAGACACAACAACAGCACTCATTTCCAATCGCCATTTGCATACGGACACGGCAAACTGGAAAAATCTGGTACAGGATTGGCACCGTGCCAAGTGGCATAATTAACACTTTTCGCCCAACGCTCCGCAGCAGCGACATTATGCACTAACAAACATCCACTCCCCCTTCCAGTGCACATACACACACTCACACACACACACAGACACACACACACAAACAAAATCCATCTCTATTCTCTTACCCATTCCCCTAATACAAAAATATAATACGTCAAATATATATTCACAGCTGAAATATAATTAAATAAATATAATACACATATATTACATTAGAAACACAAAAGCAGAACGTCCTCACACTGGTTTCTACACTATTCTGTGCTTCATCTTAGAGGCAGTATGAGATTTTTTTTTTTTTTGCATAAAGCACAGAGATG
Organism: Hoplias malabaricus; assembly: GCF_029633855.1. NCBI lineage: Eukaryota > Metazoa > Chordata > Actinopteri > Characiformes > Erythrinidae > Hoplias > Hoplias malabaricus. The sequence continues at coordinate 5,220,579 of NC_089815.1, read as the reverse complement.
CAAAGCAGGGCTGAGACCCCTCCCCCCTCTGATGGAGATGCACTGCCTAATTAGAAAACAGCTATTAAAGGCACAGCTCTCATTTCGGCAAGCTCTTTTTTGTCTGAACAGGAGCGTGCAGCAGTGTGTCAGATACACCGAAGCGCAATTCAAATCTGCAGAGGGAACACAAGGATATTAACACAGTGGTTGCAAATCATTTAGCCTTTCCACAGCACAATAATGCGTTTTATGATGCGGGGGACATTACGTTGAATAGTGCAGGTGGTTACCTTAATCCTGCTAAATGACTAGGACTAAATATCCACCTTCTACTATCAACAATCAGGCTCAACACACGCATTACGGTTATTTCTTGTGCCTTCAGAGACACACCGTGGCCTGTTTCCATACAATAAAATGTGCCTGTATGTTTCTTGATGGCATTTCTACATGTGGCTCTGTCACTAATATCTAAAAACAAAAACAGCCCTCGTGGATTATTTATCCACAAATGCATATTCATGGCACGCTATTGAGATTAAAAGAAAGGAACAACATGAACGTGTAGAGCGTACGTACAAAAAGAGCCGGTCCGAATGGCCTTGGCTGCACTAAAGCGCTCCTGCGCCTTTAATTGGGGGCTCGCTCCTCTCTGCTCGTTCCTATGCAATTATGTTAATATGGGGATCTGCTCCTTTTTCATTAACAGGCAGCGGTTGCATCATTGTTTCCTTTATTTTTAAGCCTCAGCGTCGCCAAGCCAGCAGTGCTGATCCAGGGCTCGTGCAGGTTTTCTCCGGCTGCCTCAATACTGCCACAAAATGAGACCAAAAAAAAAATAGGAAGGCTTTTTTTTTTTCCTCTTTTCATTTGCATACTCATTTGAATGGGCTGCTCGTAGATTAGCAAGAGAGGATGCTTTGCTGATTGCCGTGCTTTCTTTGGAATAACGAGATTAGACAGACAAGGTCCGGCGTGCAGTAAGTATGCATATATATCACACACATACACGTTTTCTTTTTTCAGGTAGGTAATATTTAAATGGCTTAAAATATTCAAAAGATGACGCATCTCTTTCTGCATTCATCACTGCATTGATTCTATCTGCTCGTGCTCGTAATGTCCTCTTTGCTTAAAAGTCACAATCCGATCGATTTGTCATCGTGGAATAAACGTTCTCCAGCGTTTCCAGCATTAAAACAGACAAATGGTAATGTTTGCATACCGTCAGCAATCGACGTGAGGACAGCGGTGACCTTTTAATGTCACATACCACGGTATGTCACTCCATCTCAGTAACAAAACCCACCGAGGCCTCACTCGTTTTCTCCCGGAGCCCAGTCGAGCTCTCGGACGTACAGACTGCTTTTAAACGGAACTGAATCCTTACACGGGGGCCACTTCAGAGTGTGTTGGAACATGGCTTTTTAAGGCTCCGGCAGCGGCCTTGAGATCCCTTGTCAAGCTTGAATTTTGCTTCATGTTGCACAGTGGAGCCTATTGGCAAGGAGGGCAAAATGAATCCTACTCAACGACGAAGCAAAGAGCACTTCAGTGGGGGCCAGCTCCTGTTCAGTGGTCAAGAGGATGCCAGTACATATATGATTGCGCTAAAGTCATTTTAACAGCAAAGTAGTTATCTCTTCATTTGTTTGGAGGGTCTACAGCTTTATTTTTGTCCACCACATTTGACACAGGACGCCTGTTGGGCTCATCTCACTGAAGTGACGCTTCACTGCTCCTCTGCTATCATTCTCACGCTTTTTTATTCCTTTCACCTTTACCGTATTTTAATTCTCACACGCCAGACGAGGGCCATTATATATATATTCATTCCTGATCATGGAGATGCGTGACTGGTGTAAGAGCACGATAAGAGCACACATCACATGTTCGTTTAATTAAAAACGGCTAAATAAGGAAGCTTCATTTCCGTCATTAGAAATGAGAAGGCCAGTGTACTCTAGTGTGCAGCAGGTCAGTTTGTCTTCATGCGTGTATTCCTTAAAGAGCCCATATGCTGGATTTTTAGGTTCACTTATGACGTGTATATTTCCCAACCTCTGACTCTTTGATGCTCTTTTACAACGATAACTTTTCCCAAAAGCAACATGAATAGGTTATGGCCACTGAGCTATAAACTGAGCTATTTTGTGACATCACAAAAACGTAGAATGCATAGAACCGATGTTTTTGCCTGATATGGAGGCTTTAATACAGTGCAGCAATGTTAAAAATCAGTGCATGGTAATCGGTTAAAAAAATTATTTCGTATACAAAAAAAACCCCTAATGCACCGAGACTAGATGGAAAAAAAAAGCAAACAAAAGACCAAAACAAACCCCCAATGACTAATGTGCTGTAGCCCTGAAGCCTGGCACAAGGAATACGCATGGAGCACTCATCTCCGTATTTTCTCCGTTCATTTGTTTTTCGTTGTTGCCTTCTCTTTTTTTGCATTCGGAATGACCTGCCGGGGTAATTGGCGAGATCAGCATGGCTGATGGAGAGATGAAAGCAAGCCCCAAGCTTTGCAGTGAACTAGGAAGAATGGCCAATGCTGGGTCTAATAGAGGCAATGATGCAAACCTACCTCATGCCAACACAGCCATTTTAGGAAGCAGGCAGCCAGCTTCTCCATCAAGATGGCTTCCTCGCACACAAACCCCTCGTTCTGGGCTCCAATCTTCAGCATCTGGGGGGTGGGGGGGGAGTGTGAAGGGGAGGGTGGGGGTGGTGGTGGTGGTGGTGGAGGGGGGTCCGTGGCAACTGGCAGCAGCCTCTTTGTCCCCACTGGCACACAAGCTGCAGCCTCTTGCGCATCGTTTTTCTTTTCCTTTTTTTTTCCTCTTCATCCTCCCGACCCCCTCTCTGGGGGCACACATGGCACTAAACGCTTCCGTTGATGGTGGGAGAAGGTGGGGGGGCTGGTGAAAAGAGGATGAGAGTTGACCATTATTTTCTATTCTTTCATTTGGGTGGTTGTGCCATTTTTTTTCCCCTGTCGTGCTCCATCAAGACAGTGTGAATGGCCTGGCAGTCACTATGGGGGGAAACAAGAAAGTAAAGCACAATAAAAAAGCCCCCTTTTATCACCGCCAAAAGCGGATGTCATGGCAACTACCGTATAATCTGTCTTTAGAGGGAGAAAAAAAAATCAAGGAACAAAATAACTGTAATTCCTTTGTATTCTATGCAAAGCAACTTCACCATAAAGAACTTGACGATTGCTCGGCTCCACCACTACTCCTCCAATAAAGCTGCTTTGTTGCCGCTCTCATAAGTGGATTGCATGTTGTTAACACTCAAACCTTGTAATGTGGATTGCGCAACCCTCTGGGCTTTTTTTTTTTTTGAATTCTCGGGGCTAGTTGCGTGGTTGACGTGGCAGGGGCAGCACAGGTGTAGTACATCAGCTTCACCATCAATTGCTGTCCAGCCGTAATTTCATCGCACGAGCCTTATTCGATTTAGCTGGGTAACCAGTTTAGCTGGAAAAGATCATTGTTAATGAATGATGACAAAATTTCTTTGCGCGCATTAATTTTACATAACGGTAATATGTAACGTGATAGTGACCCATACGTTTTTATCATTACTGAGACGGAGACAGACATATAATTTCCTCTCTCTGATCATTTATCGCATTGAAGCCCCGCTCCCACCTCCTCCTCCTCCTCCTCCTCCTCCCCCCTCCGGCCTAATGTCCTGGAGTCATTCCGACCGCGTATTCCGAAGCATGCCGAAAGACGTTCGGATCCTCTCTTGGTCTCTTTGATCTTATCTACCGTTAATACGAAACGTATTCTGTGGCTTTAACGTGGCATCATTGAGCTTTGCACATTAGCCTCGGTTCCACATCATCGACGATCGAGTGGCGCACTCTTTTTGACAGATGATAATGACTAACTTCCTGTGTTTTAAACCAAACACAAAAACACAGCGTTACGTAATATTTCGTGTAATGATCGCTGGCGTGGAACCAGAGCAGATGCTCTTTTCCGCGGTGACCTCTGCCTTTCGCTAACCTTAGTCAAATCTCTGGGACCCAAGGCAGGACATTTGTTTCATTCATATATATGTACACACACACACACACACACACAACGTATAGCCTATGGAAACACATTTTATATTTCAATACCTATCTCTATGTTATTTATATAATATATGAATCAATCAAATATGAGGCTCGAACCCAGTGCCTGTTTTTTCCTGAATTTGGACCAAAATAAACAAACGTATTCACAAAGCAATGGCCTGCCACAGCTCGTGTCTCTTAGCAAACAGAATGAACGGCAGAGGGTGAAGATTCCAGCTTGAAATCGCTGACATTTTTGCTTTTCTTTCTTGTATTAAATCATGTTGGGAAAATTCTCATAGGAGACCATTCTGAAAGTGAACAGCCAGCGAACTGCCGGAGCTGTAGACAAAAACACGGCCTTGATCTGTGTCAGACTCCCTCCTGCACAAACCAGCACAACCCAGAAAAAAAACATGGGCGCTGTGGCATTTCTGCTGCTTGCTGGTGCAGGCCCTGCTCACTGGCATGATGCCAGGGTGCCCAGAGAAATGCCCACATCAGACCTGCCACGCTGTACCAATGTTTGTTTTTGTGATGTGCTTTTTAGCCAACCATACAACAGCTATCAGCTCCATGCATTGTTTGATCAAACAATGATCCCAGTCTTGTGTTACACAGCTGCACAGACCCTAGGCTCATATTACACTTGTTGGGTTTATTTTATATTTTTCTTATTCTAGGTGTCAGCACTGACTGCTGCCAATGGCAGTATCTTAGTTAAGGGTATTTTGGACTTTGATCTATTTGCCCTAAGCTAGGACTCCCTTTCTGAGCAGATAGCAATGACGTTTTTCCATGAATTTAAATGTAATTACGCTAGATCCTCGCTGTACTTACCCGATGGTATTATTCCACTGCCTGTTCCTCTGGTCTCTCACAAAGACGCTGTGGTCAGGAAAGAGCTGTGGGTCAGGCAACAAACAAAAACAAACCTTTACACAATATTCCCACCGTTTTGAGATAGTTACTTATTTCTAACATTAGATTCAGTGATGTGACCTTAATTATGTAAAATTACATCTATTTATAGACCACTTATGAAGTATTAAAATGATATCAGAACAAATATAAAAGCAAGGAAACACTAATAATTTAACAGTTGCTTAACCATTCATTTCTCATCATTTATCAGACACTAGTTAAACACCATTCAGCTGTTTTCTTCACATTATTCAGCTATACCATCACTGGTTGTTCTAGAGACTTCTATGTGCTCACGACTGGATATCAGTTTACATCTAGTGTCATATCTGATTGATGGTCAACAATGACTAACCACTGACCACACGGGCCTCATAAGACTAATCCCAATGCTGGGCCAAGCAATCGCATTAAGGGCTTAATTCTGCAAAAATATAGGACAATATTTTGGTATTTAGACTGTTTTTGCGTCCTCTGTTTTAAAACACTAAAGCGGATTTGTAAAGCCACATACACAGAAAGCTGCCCTGCCCCAGTGACCCATCGCTAACAAGTTTAAAATGGCTTTATTACGTCTTAGTTCTGAATGGGCCTCGATTCCAGATTAGTTTTAACCGTGTGTCGTCACAATCATTAGCGCAATCAGCGCAATTAATGAAATGAAATGCCTTAAAGCTGATTGCTATCACGTGAGCTGCTGATGTAAAGATGTAATGTGTCCAGCAGTTAGCCCAGGGTGTGGTTCAGCTTTGCCTTTAATAAAGGGATATGCTTCTCTGATCTAGTGCGTGTGGGCGGGAAAGTAAATGACTGTATCCAAAACCACCTAACATGCACCACATAGTGTGTCAAGATGTGCATTCATCCGTATTATGTGTTTAGCACAGTATGGTACAGTTTTGTATAATATAGTGCAGTACAGACGCATGCAAAAGCCAGTCTCAATGCTGCTCATCGTCTTCCAATTTTGAAAAAGGAAAGCAGCTTGAGAACAAAACCTTCTCCTCGTGGGAAACTCTCACGCTGGGCATTCACAAGGCCACCTCAATCAAACTAATTAGAAGCATGTGCTGGTCATCAAGGACTGCCGTGTGTGTATTACATGCAGGTCCTAACTACATTTCTGAAACTATTATAGGGTTATATCCATATATGAATTTCCCTTCTGAATGACAGTTAAAACACAAGCACGGCCATGTGTACACCTGCATAATGAGTTCTACATCTTTAAACACCAGCTTAGTGTTTCTGTCTGTGGACCTGGTCACAGTGCATATACTGATGACTCTAAGCCTGATCACAGCAAATGGCTCAGATGCTACAGTGTGCTGAGGCCTGATCAATGCAAGGGGATCAGAGTGTACACTGTGCAGAGGGTCTCTGTCTGTAGAACCCCTATCATTGTCAGGGGTCTCTGTCTGTAGGCCCGATAACTGGTGAGGGTCTCTGTCTATAGGCCCAATCACTGTTGAGGGTCTGTCTGTAGGCCCAATCACTGTTGAAAGTCTCTGTCTGTAGGCCCAATCACTGTCGAGGGTCTCTGTCTGTAGGCCAGCCCAATCACTGTCGAGGGTCTCTGTCTGTAGGCCTGATTAATGTTGAGGGTCTGTCTGTAGGCCTGATTAATGTTGAGGGTCTGTCTGTGGGCCCGATCACTGTTGAGGGTCTGTCTGTAAGCCCAATCACTGTTGAGGGTCTGTCTGTAGGCCCGATCACTGTTGAGGGTCTGTCTGTAGGCCCAATCGCTGTTGAGGGTCTGTCTGTAGGCCCAATCGCTGTTGAGGGTCTGTCTGTAAGCCCAATCACTATTGAAAGTCTCTGTCTGTAGGCCGGCCCGATAACTGGTGAGGGTCTCTGTCTGTAGGTCTGATCATGGCCAGGGGCTCATTCTCTATGAGCTTTGAATGTTTTGAGATTTGAATGTTGGCAAATGCTTAGTTGAAATCTTCGCTATGTATATATAGTTTTCTCTCTCTCTCTCTCTCTCTCTCTCTCTCTCTCTCTCTCTCTGTGTCTCTCCTCTCTGCTTATCTGTGTATATCTCTCATTTTATTTAGTTTCATAAAATCTTTTAAGAAGACAGTAAATTACACTACACTGTTCTAAATTAAATTAGCTGAACTATAAACTTCTTATAAACCTAAATAACAACAAAGTCGAATGGGTAACTTGCGTGAAACCTCGTTGATAAAGTCATACATCCATACAATTAAATGGTGCTTTAGGCCCTTATATCCCTGCTATCTGCCGACAGGGCCTCAATAATAATAATAATAATAATAATAATAATAATAATAAATAGCAAAAATATCAGAATAATCCACATGACTTCATCCAAATTAACGTGCACAGATTTGAAGTCACTATTACTCACAGTCACAAATAAAGCTTCATTACTTTAGTGCTTACCTTTCGTTGCTCCCGGTGCACGTTCTCGCATGTGCTCCCTCCTGCCGTAGAGGAGGCCGTTCCTACTTTCGGTTATCTAGCTTTATGATAGCACGTAAACACTCATACAGCTAGATAACCAAAGATAGCAGCAGCCTCCCTTTAGTGTGTGTACAGCAAAGATCAGCTCATACAGGCACCTAACAACACAGCACAGGTTAATACAGATATACAGCTACACACATACAAACTAGAGTCAGACATGCTGGATACACACAAACTGAATACACACATCCTACCTACACACATACTGGATGAATAACTACATACGGGACTAATATAAACTGGATCCACATATACTGGATATACACCTACTGGATAAGTAAATAAACAATGGACAAATACATACAGCAAAAAAAAAATAATAAAACCTCTACACTATTCATCTGTGCCAAGCATGTGCTGACTGAGGGGCATTTATATATACATTTTTTTTTTTATCAGAAGCATGTTCATGATTTAAATGATCCCCAGTTACACTTTTAAGAATTAAAAAAAATAAGTAAACAATGTAATGTTTATTTCTGACGTAAACAAAACAGTGTGTGGCCTGTGCAGAGTCATGGCATCTTTTTATATTTTATATTTGTAAATTTTTGTTTTGTACCAATGTGCGGCAGTCAGTAAATAAAATACTGTAGACACTGAGCAGAAAAGCTGAATAAATCCCAAGCTGAAGCCACAAACAGGACGTGTGAAGTGATTCTCCCTTCACGTAAACAAAATTATTGCAAAGTTTCGCACAAAATGTCATGGGAATAAATCATTTTTGCCCCGGTGTGTCTGAGCACAACCCCCATTTTTCCACATTTTTGTAAACAATTCTGCTCCAGCAGTGACCTGTATTTAATGTTTTATATATATATTTAATCAATTCTCAGCCTTCTCATTTACACAAACGAACTGATAAAACACAGACTCTCACAGAATAAACACAGCAGCCTAATGCCAATGTAAAAAGTTCAGAACTGAATTCTTCTGTCATTCTCTAACTCTCTCTCTTATAAGAGTCTCTCCCAAATACAAAAGTCCTAATAACGCTACATTTAGGCCACGTATTTTTATCACAACAATACATATATTAACCATTATATTATTTGTATAAAAATGTATTATTTTTTTTGCGTTGTAAATGATCAAAGAGTAAATATTAAATCTCAATGTGGAATATTACTTCATTTATTTTTATTTTTTGCTTAAAATAAAAATCCTATTACAGTGTGTCAATAAATATAACAAACAAAAAACAAAGGAACAAACCCAGATAAATATATGCGATAAAGCAAATACTATTAAAACCAAAGGCAGGAGGCCGCAGGGCCGTGTGACGTCACTCCCGCTTTATCGCTGTACCTGTTGTACGCGTGAAGCACGTGACTCTCATTTACGCGGTTTGAACCAACAGATTTGCGCGTGCAACATTTCGAGAGCGTTCGCGCACGTGCGACGACAGTAAAATTAAAAGCACAGAAATAATGCTGCTGTTTTATTACATTTATTTTTCTGGATTTGTTTTACAACAGATAAAGTTTATTCGGAGCTCAAATAAGAACTGAAAAGATGGGGACATTTTTGATTGAACTCAGCGCTGCGTTGCTTTCCCTCACTGTGGGAAATACAGGAACCGTATGAAGGCGTGCGGGGCTCGTGCGTGGGGCTCGAGAGAGACTTCCACGCACTTCAGCAACAGACTCACGCTGCAGCTTCAAACACACACTAACACTGATGTTTTTCACATGTGCAGCTTTAACCTACGCTTATCTTTCACTAGGTTATGATTAGTGTCTGACAGGAGGCACGGGTGCACACTTAGTCTGGCCTTGTGTGTTCCACAGGAGACAAGAGATTTAAGCAAATGCTGAGTGGATTTTACACTCGTGACTAACACATTAAAAGAAGTAACAGTGCAATAATAAAACAGCTATAATATTAATTATATTATATTATTATTATATTAATTAATATGAATTAACACTTACAGTGCTGGATAACCACTTATAACACACAGTTACTGCAATGTAAAACACACCTAGTGTTGAACACCTCTAACAAAACACACAGTGCTTAAAAACAACAATAACACACTGAATGTACAGCTGTGAACGGATGAATCGATGACGTAAAACACCTCTAACACCTGCACTCACGAATAAACAGAATAAACACCTAGAATTATGAATTTATACAAAGTAAATCTGAAAAAAAGGATTCACGGGATGGCAAATCACTGTAAAAGTTTACACCTACGACGCTGGAATACCTTCTTATATTAAGAACACGTGCATTCTGTGCAAAGTAAAAAACATAATTTTACGTGAACTCTTACTAATGATTCACAGCAACAACTACAGTGATAATACGTTAAAAACTACAGAAATAAACGACAAACACTGTGTGTAAGTGGAACTGGACACTGAAACAGTGGGCATTTGGTTTGAGACAACTTTACAACCTCAGGAATTTCACCAGAGACTCTGATTAATTGTTCTGTAATTAATATGAACACTCTCAACCACAGAGAGAGAGAGAGAGAGAGAGAGAGAGAGAGAGAGAGAGAGTACATGTAAAGACATATTAAACTATTATTAGTGATAGTAATAGGAATAATTTAAAACTCTCACTTTCTCAGCCGTCCTCCGTGTTGTTGTGTGTCGAGGCCAGACACTGAGCACATTTCGAGGCTTCCTCTGTTGTGTGTGTGTGTGTGTGTGTGTGTGTGTGTGTGTGTGTGTGTGAGGCGACGGAGACTGAGATTTTAACGCTCTTAAGACAGAATGGCAACAAAAAAAAAGACCCAATCCTCATCCTCAACACCGAGCGCGTTCCCGCTTTGAGTCCGGAGCGTCTCGAGCCTCTTTCACATCCAGACGTGCACGAGCTGCTGCCAGTTTATTTCCAACGCAAGGAGAACACACTCTATCTCTCTCTCACACACACACCAAGAAAAGAGCACCCCTCACTTTACTCTAAGCTCTGCTATGGAACGACAAGACTATGACTCGCGCTGCCAGTCCTTCGTCCTTTGCCTCTGTCCATCCATCCCTCTCTCCCTCTCTCCCTCTCTGTGCTCGCGCTCTCTCTCCAGTTTCGCTCTAATCGCCTCCAGCTCAGTCACTTCTCTCCTGCAGTGACGTCACCCCGGCAGCAGGGCTGGAGAGCGACCAATCAGAATGAAGGATGAGAAAAAAATTAACCAATCAGAGACGGGAGAGAGAGGTCCAATCAGAGAAGGGGAGAAAAAAAATGGATGAAGCATTTCTTTCTCTCTTTCTTTCTGTCTATCTATGTATCTATCTATCTTAATATGCAGATGTAATGTAGCCTAATTAAATATAATTAAATCAGTAGATATATAAATCTTAAAGGCAGTGGTTATGGTTATATATTATGTTATATTTCTGACGTCTCCACGAACCGTTGGAAATGTTCTCTGTGATCCAGAACCTTATTTATTGGTTCTCCCAACCGTCATTATATTTTGCTATAGTTAAGAGTCATACGTTTGTGTTTCTTTTTCTTTAAAGTGGCATCTTTACAATCGTTCATGGTTTCACTGGGTTCATCTTCAGGTCCCTGAGAATTCACACACACACACACTCACACACACACTTTACACTCATGTGAAGGGTTCTTTGCACAAATATTGGTCCTAAATAGAACAATCAGCACTCCAATAAATATTTAACTGCAAAAATCATCCTTCAAATGCTTCGACTGGAGAATATGTTGTAAATGGCTCTTTAAAGATCATTTTAAAATGGTCCCAACATCAAAAGGATTCTGCTGTTATTAAAAAACATGAAACATTTTATTTATTAGACACGCTCTTAAAAATAAAAGTGCTACAGAATGTGATATGAGTGATGCCACAGAACCCGTTTTGGTTCCATAAAGAGCCATTGTTGCTGATACGTTTAAACTACAACATTGAGAGATGGATCTGTAAACCTTTAAAAGGTTTCTCACACTCACACATGGTTCTTTATGGAACCAACAGTGGTTCTTCCATGGGATTACGCAAAGAACCCTTGGCACCTTTATTTTTTATGAACGCATAGAGCCATTATTTCCTAAGAGTGTTATGTTTGAATGTGAGCACAGATTAAAACTACGGTTTTATCCAAAAAAGGTTAAGTTCCATGATTGTTAACAAAACCAGAACCATGTTTAATGATACACAGAACTTTTAAAGAGTCACGTACAACTGGGTCTCTGTCATACAGAAAAAAAAAAACCATCTCCAAAATACAGTGCATCTCACTTATTGTCATTTTTTAGAACACAGTGTTATAAGTTTCATACGAAGAGAGCAGTCAGAGCAGTTCAGAATTTCCTAAAATTAAACCTTGTTCCGTTAATTTAAGTTCAATTCAATTATAAGAATCTTTGTTTCTTCTCCAGTAAAACGACCATTTTGGAGATTCAATGTTCCAATGTTTTGTTGCAGCAGGGCGAATAATATATGTGTTTACATTAAAATATAACACACAGACAACACATAAGTGCTTTTATCTCCGTCCAAACTGTGTGAACTTATTAATTACGTATTGCCAAACATAGATATTATTATCATTTAGCTTCTGTTTATTGACTATTTTATGTTATATATTAGTGCACAAAACTAATTCATTTTTATTTCATTTCCAGTCAAAATAAAAAATAGTTAAAATGCATTCATTTTTTTAATCAGAAAAAAAAACAGAAAACTAAGAAAGTGACAAAAAAGTATAAACAACTTAATTTAATACCAAACTGTATTCTATTCAATCAGTATTTATGTGTCCACCTTTTCTTATATTTGTTTTATTATTTTGAGAAATGTGCTTTTGGTTTTTCAAAAGAAATCCACACCTCCAAAGTTCATACTTCAATGTCGTTTGCATTTTCTGCTTCTCATCCTAACGACAAATTTAGATTCATCAGTAAAAGACATTGCACACCTCCAATGTCCACATTCCATGTTCCTGCAAATGGTCTCATTCATGACAGCAGCTTGGCTTTCGCCTCTTTCTCACAGATAGATCGCTGTAGTCCTGAAGGGGAGAGTTTTGTGAGACTCTGAGGCTTGTTCACAGCTGTCGAGTCGTTTTCTCTGTATCTTTTTATATATTTTTTTAAATCTAATATAATTACTATAAAAAACATCTCCTTAAAAATCCAAAACTTGGACTTAATGGCTGTTTTGACTGGAAATGAAATGAACGGGGCTCTCAGACTTGCAGAAAAGGACAGCTATCAGACTGTACACCATACACATGCATCACATACAAAGTCCAGGATGAAGACTCATTCAGTCGGAGCTAAATCAGGGGCCTGTGTGCTGTAAATAAGGGCTGAATGCATCTTTTTTACACGGGGAGTGAATCCAATTCCTAATGTTGCGCGAGGCACAGAGGTGAATCTTTAAAACTTTCAACTGTCAAAATAAAACATATACAATATTCATCTTTCACTCGTTTTGTGAGTCATGAGGACAGTTAATTGAAATGGTTCAGTACAAATACAAGCTTGTAGCTTACAGCATTGTAATCATCCATTTTAGTCAGCAATCCTCTGGCATTTGGGTTCTGGAGATGTGTGTTTATTTATTGTTATATATTTTCAGACGAATTATACTTTTTTTAATGTATGTTTTAGCTTTATATTTCACTGGTTATAAAGACTTATTAATCCAAGCCCACTTTTTTATGAGGAAAATAATGACAGAGAAATTGAGTGGTCAGTCTCGGAAGGTCTTGACCTCCTTGACCCTGCTTTTGTGGTTTTGTGGGTCCTAAGTGCACCATTTAATGGCCCAGCCTTTCAGTTTAGCACAGGTCAGCAAGGTCAAACCAAGGCCTCATTCGGCACTTTCGTGTCTGGCGTGTTATCACCTGGTTGACGCCGTGTTCAGGCTTCTGGCTTCAGTTGATGGTGAAGCTGGTGAACTTCACACAGTAAAATCCCCAGTGTTGAAACAGCTAGAGCAGACATGCTAATGTGGCTAACAGTGAATGGATGCTAGAAACCACCATCTAGCATTTGCATTATGCTAATTGGAGGCTATTCACTTTCCCTCCTCGTTAGAGACATTAGCATTTCTGACTGAACTGCTATTTTACCACCTCCAGTGTTGATTTAACACCCTCAGTGTTGAATTAACACCTATAGCGTCAAATTAACTCTTTCAGTTGAAGTCAAACGGACACTGTAAGCGTTATGCTAATTCAGCTGAGGAGATATGATTGTGTTGATTGAGACTAGAATAGGACAAGCTTCCTCTCGTAGGGTTTCTTCTCTTTTTTTTATTTTTTTTAAATACTTTTTGAATAAAATTGTATGAATTAAATCCTTATTTTTGTTTGTCATCTACTGATAAATACAAGCTGGGACATTTATTCCTTGGGTATTTTCCTCTAGAAGCATTTTCAGAAAGAGAACGAATAATATTATATAAAAAATAACAAAAGCCAAAATATTTGAATAGTTTTCAGAACGAAGATTGTGATTCGATATACATCTGTTAATGGTCTAGAGGCTGGAAAATGCTCATTGTTCATAATAAATAGGAACGAATTCTCACTGTGAACCAGTTTCTGCGACATCAGCGACCTCCAGCGGCGAGGAAGCGAACTGCAGCAACTGAAGATAGTCTGCTGTTACAAGTGATTAATTACGAAATGAAAGTGCTTCGTATCAGAATAATCATAGTTAATTGAGGTTTGTCTATTAGAAGTGTTCACTATTAATGATACGTTTTTTTTCTATAAAAATTTAATTAGAAATTTAGTATTAGAACTTTTTTTGAGGAAAAATCTGCTTTGAGATTAAGACTAATATCATCATGAAGAGAGGTTTTTATAAAGAAGCCCATTATTTACTGTATTTGGTGTAGAAGTAACGACTTTTAAAATATTTAATACTGACATTAATATGCGTGCAGATGTAGATTTAATGAAGTGTATTAGTTTCGGACACATTTCCTTCACTCAACATTCTGTTACCGGGGCTGGAAAAATATAAAGGTGAAGATTAAGTTAAATTGGTTTGCTCAGTTATTTTAATACTCTATTGTTGATTGTCACAATTAACATTAGTGAATTCAAGAGAATAAAAATCTTTTCAGAGACGAGAATAATGTAATTATTTGTAATCCGCCCTTTTCTGATCTGAACTGAATGTCAGTCCTAGGTTTGAAACACCTGGCTCCACGAGTCTATGTGGAAAGAAGGTGAAGTATACTTTGATTTATTTCGATTCACTAAACGAAAAAAAAAAAAAACTTCTGCTAAAACCTGTCTAACTCCGCGGTCTCCAAAAATCAATCTTCAACGTTTAAAATATCTGCTGTTCACCAATTATTTTACTTTATTTTTAAATCCAGTGTTTGAGCCATGATCAGCATTTTTAATAGACACTGGCATTATCTAAACACATCTATAGATATAATAGCCCAGTAAACATTTATTCAACGTTGAAATAAATGTTTGCCATTTGTAATGTCATTTGTAATGACTGCCGTCTAATCAACGTTCCCTTAAGGTTGAAAATGAAAGTTGAAAAGACGTCCAAACACAGACATTGAAAAGACGACTTTCAGACCTATGTTGAACGTCCACTGACGTTCCTTGTTTACTGGGAGACGTTTTTATGTTGTAAATAATTTATACATTTTTCTCTATTCGTGTGATTTGCTGATATAAGTGTAAATATATATATATTTATACTAAAGTATTTAATGTCTAAAAATGTTGCTTCGCTTTACGTCGAAAAAAATATAAAAGAACCAGCACAGATTAAAACACGCAGTGTGAAATAAACAATGAATTTATTACAATTATTCCACTCTGCCTAGAATTACTTGATGCTTCGTTAAATCAACAATATATTAATGTGTTCCTGTGATATTCGGGCTTGTTCTGTTCTGAGGGAAGTGTTTTATTTCGCCGTTTAGCTTCGGCGCTAAATTCATTCAGTGAGAAACAGCGTCGACCCTGAAGCAAATTAATCCGGTTTGTGGTGATATTCCGTTCACAGTTTCTCTAAATAAAGAACACAGAGTTATTGCAGTGAAATAAAATAAAAATGGTCTTTTTATGCCTGGAGAGCGAGGGATTTGCAACAAATATTTTGTAATGTAAACATTTACAAAATAAGAGTCTGTTGTATAAATAGATCAACGTTTTTATATTTTTTTATATTTATTTATTTATTTATTTTAAAGCACTAACACGATTAACTCGAGCAAATTAAAAGAAGCTCAAATGAACGGGTCTCAAACGGGATTCCTCTGTCAGCGAGTTATTATTTAGAGGGAGGTGAAGAGGGACATCTAGCGGACAGATCTCGTAACTGCAACACCGCTTTATATCTTCCCTTTGATAGAGGCCACATTGTAATGATAATGTAATGTTTTAATGTCACCTATTGTTCAATTCTGTTTTGCTCCTACCAAACACAAACTTGTTTTCTACCTGTTTAAATACGTTGAAAACAGTTTCAACACTGGATAAATATACTGAGTATTTTTTTATTTTCATAATATGATTATATTGTTTCTTATTTTACTTCTGTGTATAAGCAGTAAGTCATGTTATAACTTAATATCCAATATCACATTATAATGAGATTCGTATGCGTTCTTCTTATTTTTAAATGGTAAGTCATTATTATGAGAGCTCAAGTCAAGGTTATGAGAAATGTTGTTTTTATTATGAGATTATAATAAATCATTATCTCAATAATAACTCATTACCTTAAGGTCTTGAGAAATATTACTTTATCAAGAGATTTGTTATTTTTATTTAAAGCCATAATTATGTTACAGTACGTCATTATTAAGAGATACTAAGTCATAATGAGATGCTAAGACATACATATGATTAGAGCAAACGTTCTTAATAATATCAATAAATTAATGTCTATAATTTGGTTATAAAACTAGGAGTGTGTTATAGTGAAAATCTCATATTAAACTGTATTTTTCATTTTTTTGTTATTTCGTTTACTGTGATGATAAAATTGTTTTCTCTGATGTGTTGTGATTGATGAGTCCAGTATTTAAAAAGAGCTTTAGATTTTATCCATCTAATGGCTTAAAATAAATCCACCTACCAACGTGTATTTTTGGACTGTGGGAGGAAACTGGAGCACCTGGAGGAAACCCACGCAGACACAGAGAGAACACACCACACTCCTCACAGACAGTCACCTGGAGGAAAGCCACGCAGACACTGAGAGAACACACCACACTCCTCACACACAGTCATCTGGAGGAAAGCCACGCAGACACAGGGAGAACACACCACACTCCTCACAAACAGTCATCTGGAGGAAACCCACGCAGACACAAGGAGAACACACCACACTCCTCACAGACAATCACCCTGAGGAAACCCACACAGACACAGGGAGAACACACCACACTCCTCACAGACAATCACCCTGAGGAAACCCACACAGACACAGGGAGAACACACCACACTCCTCACAGACAGTCACCCTGAGGAAACCCACGCAGACACAGAGAGAACACACCACACTCTTCACAGACAGTCACCCGGAGGAAACCCACGCAGACACAAGGAGAACACACCACACTCCTCACAGACAATCACCCTGAGGAAACCCACACAGACACAGGGAGAACACACCACACTCCTCACAGACAGTCACCCGGAGGAAACCCACGCAGACACAAGGAGAACACACCACACTCCTCACAGACAATCACCCTGAGGAAACCCACGCAGACACAGGGAGAACACACCACACTCCTCACAGACAGTCACCCGGAGGAAACCCACGCAGACATAAGGAGAACACACCACACTCCTCACAGACAATCACCCTGAGGAAACCCACGCAGACACAGGGAGAACACACCACACTCCTCACAGACAGTCACCCTGAGGAAACCCACGCAGACACAGAGAGAACACACCACACTCTTCACAGACAGTCACCCGGAGGAAACCCATGCAGACACAAGGAGAACACACCACACTCCTCACAGACAATCACCCGGAGGAAACCCACGCAGACACAGGGAGAACACACCACACTCCTCACAGACAATCACCCTGAGGAAACCCACACAGACAAAGGGAGAACACACCACACTCCTCACAGACAGTCACCCGGAGGAAACCCACGTGAACCCAAAACCCCAAGACCTTGGAGCTGTGTGACAATGAAACTACCTGCTGCGCTCAGTGTTTATAATTTGTGTCAAGGTGGAAAGAGACATACGTCAGATCCTGGCAAAGGTTTGCTAACATTTTAATATTGCAATATTTAAATTGGAACTTCAATTGCTGTGTTTAAGGATCTGTGAAATGACTGTTTTGTTAATAAAATATACAACTGTAATACAATTTCCCCTGCAGTGGTATTTTCAGTAATACATTATGAACAAAAATATTTAACTTTGAAGGTAAACACAATTAATTCAGGCTAAATACCTCAACCTCATGAATGACCTTAGAGTTGTGTACAGAAACATTTACACTAGTAGTTTGACACAACAGGTCAAACAACACATTCAATACTATGAACATATTTCTGTACGATTTAGATATATAAACATGTTTAGTTGTGCAGGTACAGTTTGTGTGTCAATCAAGGGGCAGCTACACATGAGCTTAGGCTTGAACTCCAGGGAAGCACTGTAGTGTGGAGCAGCGAAACTATACACTCTGGAGTGCCATCCAGGCCATTTGTAATCTAGAAATCCTCCTCCAATACCAGCACGTGAACTGAATGTAAACAAATCCTCAAACGTTATCCTGCAGTTGGTGTTAAGCCTTACCGGAAGAAGCTGTTCTGCAGGAAATGTGGGCAAAGGCCCCATTGAAGCCCTAATTTTCAGAAGACATTTTGGATTTGCAGGTGTCCACAAACTATTGGCCATAATGCATACGTAACTCTTTTGAGTATAACACATAGCCTCGCTGCTCGCACACTACGGAGGAGTTGTTTACATTTCAATAATGAAGCGCCCTCAAAAGGTCGACCCCGGCAGGACTCGAACCTGCAATCTTCTGATCCGAAGTCAGACGCCTTATCCATTAGGCCACGAGGCCGCGCACACTGAAGCTATGGGACACATTCCAATTTTATACTAAAATGCGGAAGTGTTTATTAAACAAGCCCGTCCTGAACACATACACAAGGCTAATTGTAAATTTACGACTGGTAAGCCCAATATTTATGAAGTAACTATAGGCCCAGATATTCACCTAACAGCCAAAATATTAAAACCACTTCCTAGTTCAATTCTTACTATTTGGATGTACTTTGTAGTTGCAAGTGCAGCCTCTATTCCATATGTTGCTCAGTGTACATTATTAAACATATCACCCCACAGAGCAGGTTTTATTTGGGTGGTGCATCATCAAAGCTTTGACACTGATGTACCGGTACGAGTGGATCAGACGCAGCAGTGTGGAGAGAGATTAGTCTCAAAATACTTTACGAATGCGTAAATCCCAGTAAACATTTAGCCGTTGATTCAACGTTGAAATAACGTAATGACTGCCGTCTAATCAACGTTCTCTTAAGGTTGAAAATGAAAGTTGAAAAGACGTCCAAACACAGACATTGAAAAGACGACTATTAGACGTATTTTGAACGTCCATTGACGTTAATAATAGGTCCCGAAATAAATTACTTGTATAAAACGCATTTTGGACGTCCACTGACGTTATCGATTGGTCACCACTTGATAACTAACTTGTTAAGATGGATTTTGGACGTCCATTGACGTTTAAAATATGTCCTTGACGGACAGACTCTTTTTAGACCTATTTTGAACGTCCAGGGACGTTCCTTGTTTACTGGGATGTTAATCCACAAATTAAACACAAGTCACAAATATATTTCACTGTTCACAAATGAACACATCCCAATCTGTGTCTCACAGTCTGCAATTTGTACAAATACAGTTGCATTCATAAACACATGTTTTTGTTTTTCATGGATATGTCATGCTTTTGTGCGAAAATAAATACATTTGTTTACATTTACATTGCAAATATTTATAAAGTCGAAGTCTCGAATTTAAAATTTATTTGTAAATTGTTGAATCAGCGTTTGTGAATCGAGTCACTCACGAGTTTTCCGTGACGTCATTTGTTCATTTCCTCTCGCGGGTTTTTGGATTTTGAGACTTTCCTTTCGCGTTTCACCCGATCAAAAATACAAATGCAGCCTGATCCACAAATGTGGCCCGCAGGCGAACAAGACACCGCTAGATGGCACTGTTGTTTTAGGACGTGTGTAGACAGGTTAAATGGAGACGCATTTGCAAAATATTTAATGTGGAATTTCGCCAAATGCCACCCAAGTTGGGCCGCTGAATTCAGCTTCATGTCACAGACAGTTAGGAGGGGGATCACTGAGGAACACTTGAAGGTGACCTACATTTAACGACGTTAAAGTCCAGGGGAACTTCCCTAATTTCGCTGCAGAATAGGGTTGTCAAATAAAATACTTTAAAATCATTTCATATTTGGACACCAAAAGCGGTGTTGCGTATTGGACTGATACGGGACGCGATGTGTTTCGTATTTTTGCGATTGGACTGTTAAAACGGGTGATTTGTTTCAGACAGACACCCTCAGCCGGAAGGCGAGTACCCCACGGCTCTTAAACAGAATATGCGCTTCTCATTGGTCATCACTTTTATTTAGCCAATCAGCAGCCAGAGTTATCCGTTATCTGCCTATCATTTACTGCGGCAGCCAATGGAGTCATAGTCCCGCCTACAAGGGGTTGGTTTGCTGCGGCCCTGACAGGAACATGTCAGTCCTGAGACACTGGGGGAAACAACAGTGCCATCTAGCGGTGGCTTGTTCGCCTGCGGGCCACATTTGTGGATCAGGCTGCTTTTGTATTTTTGATCGGGTGAAACGCGAAAGGAAAGTCTCAAAATCCAAAAAACCCGCGAGAAGAAATGAACAAATGCCGTCACGGAACACTCGTGAGTGACTCGATTCACAAACGCTGATTCAACAATTTACAAATAAAGTTTAAATTCGAGACTTCGACTTTATAAATATTTGCAATGTAAATTTAAACAAATGTATTTATTTTCGCATAAAATTATGATATATCCATGAAAACCAAAAACGTGTGTTTATGAATGTAACTGTATTTGTACAAATTGCAGGCCGTGAGACACAGATTGGGATGTGTTCATTTGTGAACAGTGAAACATATTTGTGACTTGTGTTTAATTTGTGGATTAACATTTACGCATTTGTAAAGTATTTTGAGACTAATCTCTCTACATACTATACTCTCTCTAACTTTGCCTCCCAAATTACACCAGCTTTCTGGTGTCCGAACAACATACGCAGAGAAACGCTAATTGTAGATCTACAAAATGCTCCTGTATGCTCGGTAGGTCAGATACAATTGACAATGAGATTAGAAACAAATGGGTGGTTTTAATGTTTTGACTGCCCCTGTATTTTTAGCCGTTTGTAGTCCGAGGACAAAATTTGCGTTGTATTTGTAGTTAAGCTGTGCAAACTTTCCTTTTAGTTCATGAATCACTGTGTCGACTCAGTGAGTCACGGGCCAGTGGCGCAATGGATAACGCGTCTGACTACGGATCAGAAGATTCTAGGTTCGACTCCTGGCTGGCTCGAAGCTTTTTCTGTTTTTCTTAATTAACGGCTAATGTGCCGTACATTCGTGTTTATTTTGTCCCCAAATAAAGGAGTCAAAACTTGGAATCGTTGCCAAAAAGAATCTTTTACAATAATCTTCGGGTAAAGTGTGTTCAGAGTGATTCTTAAAGCTCTACGGAGCTATTTTTTTTACCTTCTTGGTTCATGTCCCGGGTCATTCTGTGGAGTTTGTTTTTTGTTGTTATATAAATACAAAACCATCAATGCACCTTTTTTTTTAATTATAATATTCAAAATTTCACTATTGTGGAAAAACATTGATTTTCATTGATATTGAAAGACATTGCAAGAACGCAAACAACACCTCACAGGCCACAAACCGAGGCAAGGATTGAGCCCACCCAGTAAACATTTAGCCGTTGATTCAACGTTGAAATAACGTAATGACTGCCGTCTAATCAACGTTCTCTTAAGGTTGAAAATGAAAGTTGAAAAGACGTCCAAACACAGACATTGAAAAGACGACTATTAGACGTATTTTGGACGTCCATTGACGTTATTAATTGGTCCCGAAATAAATTACTTGTATAAAACGCGTTTTGGACGTCCACTGACGTTATCGATTGGTCACCACTTAACTAACTTATTAAGATGACGTTTAAAATATGTCCTTGACGGACAGACTACTAGTTCCTTGTTTACTGGGCAGGCCCCAAGACCCTGGAACTCTGTGTCAGAGACACGACCGACAGTACCACCATGGCAGCCTTTACAGGCTGTTCCATTACATTGTTAATTCTCAGAAAGTAGGGAGACTGAGCAAATATAAATGTCCACTTTACGGGCAGAATCTGTCCAGAAATCACCGCAATCAGACACTTTCCCCCTTTCAAACCTGAAAAAAACAGGTAAAGCTGCTTGAGACATAGCAGCAAACTACTTTAAAGTGTCTGTTATTTCAGAATCACAGTATTCAGTTTGCTGAGCTTCAGGCAGCAAAACACACACTAACCTGTCAGAGCACAAAAGGTCACAGCTAAAAACAGTACAAAATAAAGCTTAGGCACCAAGGCATTAAACCAAAGTTGAAACCCATGTAAAGAAAATGATTCAAAAGTGTTGTTTGCTATGTTCAAACATCACAGACAAAACTTGCATTGCAAAGATTGCTCAGCTGAATGATCAGCTCACTGAAGTAAACCCAGGGGAAGGTAAATGAATTCCAGTAGAATAAACCAAGGTTGACCCTTTCCAGGATTAAGTCCTTGCATGAAAATTAGGCACAAGTTGTGTTAGGTTTCTGACAGGACACACTCCAACTGTGTAATACGACCAAGGACATGAACTAACAGGGTAAAATACCTATTCTGATAATGTTCGGCTTGAACACGTAAAATCTGGGGAGCTTATATCAACGATTTTAATACAGAACAGTGGTCAACACCTGCTTGTTTTAGACAAATGATCGTAAGATCCAGATTCATCTCAAGTTGTGTCCAGTAAGAGTGAACATGAGATAATCCATTACAGAAATTAGACACTCCATTAAAAGTGCTCAAATGCTGTACAACACATAAAAATGAAACAAGACATCATTAAAAACTGGTTGCTAAAAATGAAAATACACTAGAAACAGTCAGTTTATTGAATGAATGAGGATTTGTAATGAAAATGAAAGCCGTCAGAAGTATTAATCTCCTATACGGGATTTTTCCGAACGTCAATAATGGCAGAATTTGAAGAAATGGGTCCCGTGTTAAGACTCGATCTCCGGAATTCCCTCCGAGGTTTACAGAGGGACACGGAGGCGCTCCCGCTCCAGTGTGCAGTGTTTATCACGGGCTGGACGATTCTGTTGGGCGGAAGCTCACACTCTGCTCTTTGTCGAAGTTCCTCCATGACATTCTGGTCCTCTGTGGGAAGGGAAGAGCGCCTCCATGTGGGGGGAAGGGGTGCGTGCACCAACTCTCGCATCTCCTCCCTTGATTTGTGCACTCGGTCAGGTTCAGGAGTGCACTTTGCACTGTCTCCGGCTCCTCTGCACTGAAACCTCTCTGCTCCACCTACAATGGCAGGGATTGTTCATTAGATTAAGGGGAAACTCCATGTGCAGCTTTTCTAACCACAATGAAGGAGCAATACGGCATCACCCAAAAGCAACATTAAATATGAAACAGTCAGATTCCCTCACGAGGATCATGGTGTTCACAATGGGTGTACTACAATACCCATGACAGATCTAGGCCGCTAGGTGTCAGTATAATGCCTGTTTCATAACATGAATTATAATCACTGGAGAAAGCGACAGACTCCTTTAAGACAACACACACACAAATGAGATTCATTAAACGAAATATATTATTTATTTTCACTTGCCCCTCACCCTTGTTCTGCTCTCCAGACAGTCCTGCTGGTCCACACATGTCCTTTATTTTATTGCTGAGCTCCTGATTAGCTGCTTTGCACAGGGTCAGCTCTTTGCTGAGGTTGTGGATCAAACCCTCATACTGCCGCTGTCTTCCTGCCAAGCCTTCGTCCATTTGATCTGTGGTCAGAAAAACCCAATTAGAACTTAATCAGCATTTACATCTCTCCGTTCAGCAACCAAAATACGAATAAACAGATTCCCTTTGGAGCTTCCTCTCCAAATGATTAAAATCTCTGCTGCTAATAATCCTAATAAACACAGTTTCTGACCTAATGCTTGACAGTGTTAAAGGAAGAGGACCTACTAGGTTTTATGCCACCACTCACAGATTCAAAGTAAATATTCACCGTGGAAACACAGTGGTCAGTCACTGATGATGATGACAACACCCGGGGAGACTGCTCTTCCCTGCTGTGATCCTCAATATTTACATGCACCTCTTTTTTTAAAGATGCTGGCAATTAACAGATCCCATGGATTGCTGTCACTAGCTTTTTATTCTGAAACTGGGAACTCTTTTGCCACTTGGACCATATGTTTTGTTTAGTAATTACTATCCTGGGAGTAATTTAAACCAATGATCTGTAGACAATATATATATTTTTTAATCAATGGCTTCACAAACATATTGTCAGTTTTAGATAACAAAAATACAATGGCTGCCACTTGAGTAATCGAGGTATAAAACTCTACACCTGCTCATAAAATTCAATATGTATTTTTCATGGTATTGTCACTGCTCAAAAAAAAAAACAGCCTTTTCAGACTTTTCTCAAAGCTTCCCTTTAATCTCGGAAGTAAGTTGCATACGGCTTTACCGTCTCCTGAATGTGACTTCAGAGAAGATTAACGTAAACAGAAATGAGCTTGTGTAATTGAGCAAAGGAACTAGACATTTACAGGGCTTCAAAAACTATTAGTTCTATAATCAATCTGCCCACTATTATTCAGCTAATCAAGCTCCCATTATGCCTTCTGCTGTTTCCTTTCACTTTGCCCTGTCACAGTGAGGGCACCATTACAAAGCCTTACATTGCTGAGTGACAAGCAATTTATTCTTTTATAATTTCACCAAGAAAAAAAAAAACAAGCTATAATACGCTCAAGACGTCCTTCTATGTATTCTGCTGTTATAACTCTATCATATGGACATTACAGAGCAGACGGCTTCAACTACAGACTCTGAGTTTAGTCTCTGGCTCCAGAACTGAAGACAAGATCCGAAGAGCGCATCAGTGAGTAAATAGTGTGTTTAAATACGTAAATTGCGCTGTGTCACCTCTGCATTGTTGCAGCAGCAGCTGCACATTCCTTTCATGTTCTTTCTGCTGCTGGGTGAGTCTCCTGTCTGTGTCCAGCTGCTGGCGCTCTAGAGCTGCCTCCAGCCACTGCACCAGGTGCTGCTGCTCTCCGACCCGCATCTCCAGCTCTGCCAGAGCCATCTGCAGCTTCCGCTCCTCCTCCCGCAGGCACACCACCTTCACATAAATTCATAAGTTCAGAAACACTGAAGAAATCCCAAGATGAGCTGGGAATTCCTGATAGTGCCCTTGGGCAAAGCCCTTAACACACGACTTCCAAAACCTCATGGAGCTGGCAGTGTTCTTCAAGAACTAAACTAAACTTAGCTTTATCAAAGAAATAAATAACAATTAAAATACTTTGTCCAAAGGGCTCACACAGTGCTATGGCTCTACTGTTGTGACAGTAATTACCATGTTATTTGAGTGAATGCTAGAGGCACACCTTATCAAAGTACTTGCAGAGCAGGGCCCGTGTTTCCGAAGCAGACAGGTAGGTGAGTTTGGCCATCAGGTTCATCTCCCACTGCGTGAGCATGCTGCCTGATGCCCTCAGCTGCCTCTGCCGCTGAGTGATGGCCTCATTCTTGTACTCAATAGCAGCATCCAGTGCCTCTATTGCCTCGTCCAGCTGGAACAGGGTGCGTTCCTCCTAAAAGACAGCGAGGGACCAGTAGGTGTTTAATGGCCGTGATTAGGACAGCACAATATGGGCTCGGCGGGTTTTCCTGCTCTAGTCTTTCCCACTTTAACCTTCACCGTGCATTAAGCATCTTTACATAATTATTAAGAGCAGCCACCTGACGTCCTGTTTAACACACACTCGTGATAATCTCTTGATGTGCTCCCCATTCTGTAACAAAGCATTATGCAGCACCGCAAAAAAATATAATCAAAATAGTGTGTAGGCAACTTGAGTATGCACCAAGTGGAATATGGAAAAGAACAGATACAAACAGATACAAAAAAAGAAAAAACAAAAACAAAAAACGTTAGATTGAAAGAGTAAACACTCAAGCAAATAATTCACATCCCACACACCACTGAACGTGAATGTTTGAGCCTGATGCTATCGTTATTGTTATTTGTAATGATATCTCGCCCAGTGTATCTGCCAGTTTATTTGTTTTAATTTTGACCAATCTCTACCAGTTTATCTTGTAAATCTGGTCAGGCAGGTAAAGTATGTTTCCTGGGTATTTGAATCCTGATGCTATACTTACACCAATATGTTTTAACATGGTGCTAAATTGTGGCAGGTGTCCTTTTACATGTTTCACTTTAATTGATACATTCATTCATTCAAAGAACACACCACACTCCTCCGGAAGAAACCCACGCGGACACAGAGAGAACACACCACACTCCTCACAGACAGTCACCCGGAGGAAACCCACGCAGACACAGGGAGAACACACCACACTCCTCACAGACAGTCACCCGGAGGAAACCCACGCAGACACAGGTAGAACACACCACACTCCTCACAGACAGTCACCCGGAGGAAACCCACGCAGACACAGAGAGAACACACCACACTCCTCACAGACAGTCACCTGCAGAGTGACAGTGACCCAGAGGAAACCCACGCAGACACAGGGAGAACACACCACACTCCTCACAGACAGTCACCCGGAGGAAACCCACGCAGACACAGGGAGAATACACCACACTCCTCACAGACAGTCACCCGTAGGAAACCCACACAGACACAGGGAGAACACACCACACTCCTCACAGACAGTCACCTGCAGAGTGACAGTGACCCAGAGGAAACCCACGCAGACACAGGGAGAACACACCACACTCCTCACAGACAGTCACCCGGAGGAAACTCACGCAGACACAGGGAGAACACACCACACTCCTCACAGATAGTCACCCGGAGGAAACCCACGCAGACACTGGGAGAACACACCACACCCGTCACAGACAGTCACCCTGTCACGCCTTCGTCTTGTCATGTCTGTTGTCCCTGGCCATGTGCTTTTAGCACATGGCTATGTTTTGTTTATGTCCTTGTCTCTGCCCTCGTCCCGCCTCTGTTCCGCCTCCTCGTCCATGTCATCTGTTAACCCGTCCCCTCGTTATCTGTCTCAGGTGCGTCTCGTCAGTGTCTTGTATTTAAGTCCCCTTCCTGCACTTCTTGTTTGTTGGTCATTGTTCCGTGTACCATGTCAAGTTTGTCGTGTTATTTAGTCTCTCCGTTATTAGTCTCCACGTTGTCGCTGTATTTCCTCTGTCGTTTCGTTCTTTAGTCTGTCTGTCCCGTTAGTCCTGTTTAACTCCCCGTGTCCCGTTTATCCTGCCTGGATCCCCGTTTCTTGTCTTTTGTTAATAGTCTCTTTGTTTTGTTATTATTTGTTATTAAAGAGTATCTGTGCTTTAGCGAATGCGTCCGCTCCGTCAGTCCGCCCCGCGCTCCTGACACACCCGGAGCAGGAATCGAACCCACAACCTCCAGGCCCCTTAAGCTGCGTGACTGCGACACCTACCTGCTGCGCCACCGTGCCACCCTTAATTGATACATGTTTTAATAAATCATGTTTTTTTTTGTGTGTATGCATAAATGAGTAAATAATGTTATTAATTTCACTATGAGAACGCTGTGGTGTTAAAATACAAGGCTATTAAAAATAGCCCAAAAACCTAAAATAAATAAGCAACAAATTATAAAAGAAAGAAAGAAAGTATATAAGAAAAAACGCATGAACAAATATAAGAAATTAAAACGTCAATCAATCAGTCTGTATGGACTTCCACCTACCTCAGGAGAGAGCAGGCTTCCCTGGCGCAGTTTGTCATCCAGCTCCACTCTCTGCTTCAGCAGTTGTTCTTTCTCCTGCCTCAGATTAGAGATCTCCTGCCTAATCTGCTGAGAGTCCTGAGCACTGCTGCTTCGCAGGAGACCGTTCCTTTCACTCAGCTCCCTCTCTAGAGATTCAATACGACCTGTCAGTGTCACTAGGTCTTTACTGAGTGCCTGTAAAGAGAGAATACATTAAGTGAACCATTTTTTCTTCATGTTTTAGTTCTCTGAAATGATGGTTTAAAAGGTATCCACATTATTTTGAATCTTATACTGAACATGCTGGGCTGGGCTGTTATGGATTTTACAGCAAATCCATAACATTTCAAGCACTAATATTTACAAACCCAGACCTGGCTAGAGCGGAGCCGTTTGGTCTCCAGTCCGCTGCGCTCCAGAAGCAAGGCCTCCTTTTTAGCCAGGATCTCCTCTCTCTTAGTTAGTTCCCCTTCCAGGCCTTCCAGACTTCTCCTCTGCCCCAGGACCTTCTCCATCTCCTCATCCAGCCAACGTTTCTGCTCCTCAATCTTCTGCTCAGACGGAAAGTGTCAACACCTGTCAGAAACTGTAGACTGCAGTAGCTTGAATAATAACTTGACATTTTTATTCAAACTTCTGCTACAGCAGTGAGGGACTGCACAACGAGGCATGATGAAACACGTTCACAACACAGAGGGCAACAGCACCTTTAGCAAAACACAAGCTGAAACACCAGGCCAAGAGTGAAGACAGGAATTGAGTGTGATCTTAAAACAAGCTGAAACAAGTCATGAGATGCTCTAAAACTACAGACGCAAAGTCTACAACATTAAACAAAAAAAGACAAAAATAAAGCACCCTTCAACTTGGCACAAAGCTTAAGGATTTGATAAAGGTTCAATTCCAGGGCCTGTACCTGCTGCTCTTCTAGTGAGATGACGGAGCCGTTACTGCCACTTCTTCTCTGCCTCTGGAAGGCAGCAATTTCCTCTGTTTTAATTCGCAGGATCTTCTGCTGCTGCTCGTTCTTTATTTCCAGCTCCTAAACACAGACAAGTGAACGAACAGCAAAACAGAAAAGCATGATGCATCATTCCAAAGACTCCAATCTGAAGTCAAACAGCTTTTGTTAATAGCAATTACAATCATTCATTCATTATCTGTAACCCTTATCCAGTTCAGGGTCGCGGTGGGTCCAGAGCCTACCTGGAATCATTGGGTGCAAGGAGGGGATACAAGTGGAGGGATGCCAGTCCTTCACAGGGCAACACACACACATTCACTCACACTCTCACACCTATGGACATTTTTGAGTCATCAATCCACCTACCAACGTTTTTGGACTGTGGGAGGAAACTGGAGCACCCGGAGGAAACCCACACAGACACAGGGAGAATACACCACACTCCTCACAGACAGTCACCCGGAGGAAACCCACACGGACACAGGGAGAACACACCACACTCCTCACAGACAGTCACCCGGAGGAAACCCATGCAGCCACAGGGAGAACACACCACACTCCTCACAAACAGTCACCCGGAGGAAACCCACGCAGACACAGGGAGAACACACCAACTCCTCACAGACAGTCACCCGGAGGAAACCCACGCAGACACAGGGAGAACACACCAACTCCTCACAGACAGTCACCCGCAATTACAGTCAATTAAACTGATTTTCAATTACTTTTGCAAATTCTTTTTGGTAATAAAACAGCAAAATTGGATATACTGTTTGTTTTATTTCTCAAAAACAATTCTTGTTGCTGGAGATGTATATGTATCACATTCTTTTTAACTCCTAATACAACACGCTGGACAAAAACAACCCCAAAACTCACTTTGACACGATGTTTTCCACGCTGCATCTCACTCTCCAGCCTCCTCTTCTGCTGGCTCTCCTCTCGAAGGCGCCTGTGGAGCTGGTCTTGCTGCTGCCTCAGACTCTGGACGCTCCGTTCCAGCTCTTGAACCCGCCGCTCACTTTGTACAGAGAGAGATGCCAACTGAGCAGTGTCCCGCTGTCTCTGCTTCAGCACCTACAAACATACCACACACACCAGCGGCTTAATGGGCCAATTACAAACTACGCTGGTTCATACAGATGTGGATACTACTGCTCAGCTTATTTATTAAAGACATACAACAATTACTGAGATTTCACTCTTAACATTTAAACATGGCCATGTTTATAAAATATTTAAAACACCTCCTTATAAGAATCTTATAAATATCATTATTACACTCTTGAAATTGTTGGAAGAAAATGTATTATTTGTATTTGTAGCTATGTGGGGTTGATCAATCATTTTTTATCTTATATTTAAAACAACGAAGGCTTACACACAATAAAAATGGCATCGGACTGACCTGCACTTTGTTCTGTGCAGCTGCAATCTTCCTCCTGCACTCCTGGGCTCTGGAGCGGTCAGCTGCATCACGACTGCCTTGAACCTCCAAGTCCTGCAGCTGCTTCTGAGCCTCCGTGAGCTCGGCACGGGCCTGTTCAGCCTCCTGCTCCAGGTCTGCCACCTTCCGGCTGTACTGCTTGTTCATGGCCTGTGCATCTTTACCTGAAGAAGATTTTGATCCCTGCTCTTGTTAGTGCTTCCTCAGCTTTACAATTAGTTCATAGTATGCTTTAGTGGTATCAGGTAAGTATCAGAAAAGAAAAACACCGGGAATGAACACATCAATCATTAAACTTTAATGCAATAGAAACCCACAGCATTATAGACATTATCAATATTACCTGTTTTGACCAACTCCTTTATTAGCTCTTCCTTCATGCGGATAGTGATGGAGAGCTCCCTTATCTTCTGCTGAGCCATGAACAACCCTCTTTCTGAGCCCAGCTCCAACACGCAGCCTCTCAGACTTTCCAGGACTGAGCTCTCCCCTATGCTGCTGTTAGCTGTGCAGAGATACAGAGATACAGCACACTTTTTTGCAATGCTAGCAAGCAATGGAAATTACTATTGCGCTAAAGAGAGTTGCTATATTTTAATTCGCTAACTTTATTTAGCATTTTGAGAAACTAATAATAATCTATCAACACAAATATTGGTGTAAAATGTATGCTAAGGTTTGTATACTGAAAATGCAATTTTAAAATGCTGCAATGGGCATTTTAAGTGCAGTGCTAAACTCACAGGTGCGTCTGTTGCAGTGCAGTACCGGAGGATGGCTTGGTCCCATCAGGTGAGACAGAGGTGCTCTAGCTCGTCCAGGAGATGCTGGGAAGGGTGCATCCTTCTTTGTCCAGGTAGTATTCATGCATCTATAGACGACCAGTATAAATAAACACAACCACTGCGTACCCTGCACTACAGATGACGTCTTCTGTATGACCAAGGAATATTATAATAAAAGGTCCAAGTTAAAAACCGCTAGCCATACTTGCGTTTGTCCCTTCCTCCTCTGTTGGGAGCGTCATCTATTCCCCCACACTGCTCCTGCTCCTTGTCTTCTGGGCCACACTCCAACTGGACTTGCTCTGAAAATGAACAGCAGTCTATGGACACACCCAGAGCTGCCTGAAAACACATAATACAAAGAAAACAATGCACTGTGGCATTAGACATACAAGCAGGGGATACTCTGCTTTTGTATATACGGAAGGTCAACGTTTAGTTATAAGGACATACTCCTGACACAACAATGGTCGTTTCATTATTTTTACTTCCCAAAGAACAATTATTTACACCTCCTCTAAAGCACCACTTCAAAAAGGCTAATTATCTACCTGTTGTGAAGTGCTTCCTGCAGCGTCTCCATTGTAGAAATTTGTTAAATGGTCTAAGGGGAGTGTTGTTTGCTGTACTGAATTGATTGGTGCCGTGTGCGGTCTTTGTTTCAGGTGCAGTAGCCCCATCCCGCCAGGCTGGGCCAGGAGACTGTGCAACTCTACTATGAGATCCTGCTGCTCCTTCAGCTTGTCACTCTGAAAACGAGGGCCAGGGTTAAGTGGCGAAAATCAAACACGTAGCCATTAAACATGTCAGCGATTTGTATTCTCCTAGGTTTCGGTGCGGCTGAATCAATACACTCTCACCTGCTGTTTGTACTGCTCCATCGCGTCTTCCAGGGCAGCAAGGAAGTCTGTGTTTTCCTGCTCCAAATGTTGGATTTGGGCTTGCAGTTGGGAAATGTAGTCCTCCCTCTCCCTGTTCCACTCCTCTTTTATGTGATTTTGCTCCTGAAAACCAAAGATAACATACGTACAATAAACAAAGTGTAGAATTGATAAATATTACGTTAACAGAGGGATATGCTATGACTTATATACGACAAATTACATCTGCTCAGTGCATGTGAAAATGCATAATATTACAGAAAAAAGAGAGTATATTCGATCTAGTTTTATTGGATTTAGCATAGAGCTACTTGGGATACGTGTTATGCATTGTGCTTTTATTTTTTTCTTCAAATTCTATGTGAATGTAATGTTGATGTAAGCCCTTATTGCAGGCATGTATTCCCAAAATGGAGAACAGTAAACACTCAAACTCAATTGAAGCTTCCCTATGAGACTGCTGCGGGTTCTTTAGGATGCCCCACCTGGCCCTTAAGAAGCGCTCGTCCCTTTTTGAGAGCGGCAGTGTCCTCGGTGGTGCTGCTCTCGATGCCGCTGTCCAGCCCCGAGGCTGTGGTCAGACCGCTTCGCTCCTCCTCCACAGCACAAAGCCACTCCTTCACACGCAGCAGCTGGCCAGAGTTCAGCGTCCCCTCCCCCTGGAGCTCCATCAGCAGCCTGTAGGCCGAATCCGTGCAGGTCCTGTAGTGGGCGCTCTCTGCCTGCAGCTTGCTCACATCCGCCTCCAGGGGCCGCGTCCTGCGCTCAGCGTCGGAACGTGCGAGGATTCGTGTTTCTGAGCGCTGCCGGTTCTCCAGAGCTCGCTTCAGAGCTTTAATCTGGAGCTCTAGGCCCTCAACCCGGTCCGGCTCCCCGCGACAGTTCACCATGGCTCGGTTCTGGATGTTGCGAGCTCTTTTTGCATAATTCAGAGTATTCAGGCTCTCGTCAAAGTCGGAGGATGAGGGGCTGATGCAGGCAATCATGAGCGTTTTGGCATTGCCTCCAAGAGAGTCTTTTAGGATCCTGTATAAACAGTGCAAGGGCACAACATGTTCACACTGCACATAAAGAAATAATCTAATTGTAATTTAACTTTTGCCATACTAAAGAAGTATAGCCAAACCCATACTTCTATATATTACTATAACTGAAGCTTCATACCTGGTTATTTTAGAGTCCCTGTAAGGAATATGAGTGCCTTTCCTCTTGGGGTCCCCCAGTGCCCCGATCACATTTCCCAGCGCAAGAAGTCCGCTGTTGATTTGAATGCTCTCTTTCAGCCGCTCACCGGTGTTACCGGTTTTGAGGATGCGCTCGGATCCAGCAAGGTCCACAAAGTGAAACTTGGAGGACAGGATTTGTAGGCTCCCACTGGTGGCTCGTGATCCTCCGCGCCGCTGCTCCATGAGCACGGTGAAGATGGTGTGAGAGCGACTGGAGTGAGGGTTCATCTGAGTGGCTCCCGTGTGCCGGGCCGTGTTGCCGGATTCTAAAAGACTCAAGACCTCATCAAGTCCCTCCACTTCACACTCCTTCACTCCACACAGCACTGTGGGAAAGCGTGGAGAAAAACACGTTCTTGTGAGTATAATTCTGTGCCTTCAAAGCGGACGGGCATCCTGTAATTTAATGTGAATCGTTGCTGTAGCGTGTGCTGTTGGATTGTAGTTAAGAGTCTGAAGGGAACACAAGTGGCTGTGCTCCCACAGGGAAAAAGCACTGGATAACAGAAGAAAGGCTGAGCAATAGCACGCCAATATATTTAGTATACCATATAGTTCATTCATTTAAAGTTACTGAATTTAAAATATTATAATATTTACGTATACAAAAACGGAAATACAACATCTGGATCCTATATCGGTGTGAGGTGAGCTTACTGTTTAATACCTTCCTTCTCTTTTACAGGTAGTCATCTCTACATATTGTGACGTATCATGAAGGTTAGGACCATCATATAAAGAGGCTGGGGTTTTGTAGCCACAAACCCTTCCATAATTGCCACAAAACTTTAACTGTATAATATATGGGCGGCACGGTGGCGCAGCAGGTAGTGTCGCAGTCACACAGTAAGGAGTTGGTGTGTTCTCCGTGTCTGCGTGGGTTTCCTCTGGGTGACTGTCTGTGAGGAGTTGGTGTGTTCTCCGTGTCTGCGTGGGTTTCCTCTGGGTGACTGTCTGTGAGGAGTTGGTGTGTTCTCCCTGTGTCTGCGTGGGTTTCCTCCGGGTGCTCCGGGATTAAGTCTGGATTGGCTACTCAAAAGTGTCCGTGAGTGTGTGAGTGAATGTGTGTGTGTGTTGCCCTGTGTAGGACTGGCGCCCCCTCCAGGGTGTATTCCCTCCTTGCGCCCAATGATTCCAGGTAGGCTCTGGACCCACCGCGACCCTGAACTGGATAAGGGCTTACAGATAATGAATGAATGAATGTATAATATATACCGTAAAATTACAACATGTTGCACTGCATTCAGAAACTTGCTGGAACACCAGGTGGCTAACTAGTAGATAGGACTTCAATCCACTTGGGTGCATGTCAGAAAAGATTGAGGTGAGGACAAGAGTGTGATATATATATATATATATATATATATATCCATGCACAAATGGAAAATACACAGACGGCACCTCCACAACTTCTTCATGAACAGAAATGTCAGGTCAAGTCAAGTACCGTACAGAGCCCAATTTATAAGAGGGTAAACTGGTCTTTTACATAATGGAGCAAATCAATATATTGCTACAGCACAAGTTTACAACCTCCGAACTGGCTTCAGGTGAAAGCAGCAGTGGGTCCCTACTCTCACATCAAAACAATGCTATAACAAATGTGTCTTGAATGGTGTCTAGTTGTGCATTTCTTTCAGTGTTTCTCTCTTCCTGTAGAGTGTTAAGTATCATTAAAAGTAGTAATGAGATATGTAACAAGTAACTACTTCAATACCCACATAAAAACATGGTTGTAGCACAGGTTCTTGCTGAGTGTCTGAATTGATGGCTCTCATATTATCAGTGTATTTCCTGCCTTGAGGACTAGACTAATTTTAGATGTATTAATTGGACATTTTTCAGAAAATAGTAACGGTCTGTGCCATCTTTGGTGACAGCTGTGTGTGCGCTGTGTTAAAGACTTGCATCCTATAAAAACACATAATGCACAAACACTTATTGGTAAAATTCTTCATGTAAAATATTTGGCCAGATGTTTTAGTGCTGTAATTTCAGCAAAAAGGGCGCTTATGTCTTTTTGTCTTTCATATGTGCAGCATGTGGGCTGCGAGGGGAAGTGACTGAGTGCTTGTTACTATTTAAAACGACGATAATGGACATACTTTATCATGTATTCATAACAGAAGAAATGTGAATGATGTCAATGTTCGTGGTACATTTGTCTCATCAAGTGCAACACTGATGCCTTGTTTATATTTCTATCGACCATGTTCCAAAGATAAATCTTGGTATATTTATCTTCAGCTTAAACATGATACTGCTTCCCCATGGAACTCTGAAATGACCTACAACACAACAAAAAGCTCCTCACCTATGTTGCCTTTGTCATCTTCCCGGATATGAATGTCCTTGCTTGCCGTCTCAACCTCCAAAAGGTCTCGGAAGATCTCCTTGTAAACCTCAAGGTAGGAGACTCTGACGGAGAAGTCACTGAGGTCATTCTCATCCAGGAGCTTGAAGATCTCAGCCACGGCTCTGGGAATGATCCCTTGCTCATCGTCTCGGAAGGAGGCTGCAGCCAAGAAGCAGCAGTGGGTTAGCAATAGCGCTCTACAGCCAAATGCCAAAAAAGCACGATCTCAGATGGCAAGAGGGGCTGTGCTTTCGAGCAGTGACAGCTGCACCGGGGGAAGTGTTGTTGGCTTCTCAAAAGTGTGTGAACTCGGAGGGAGCTTTTAACGAGGCGCAAGTGAAGCGTCCTCTAACCCAGAAAATCACTGGCTTTGAGACAACACAGGAAATCTATAGCTGTCATGAGAAACTTTGAAAAGGTGAGACTGGCAACAATAAACCAAAACACCCCAGGTCTGTCACGCTCTGTTTACAGTAGGTTGGGATCAGGTTCAGACTGTATTGTGCAAAATGGGATTCTGAAACAGCATACTTCAAATTCTCATGAAACCAAGGTATGGACAAACATCTATGCAATGAATTTACTTGATTCCTATGAGCCCTCTTCCAAAACAGGGTTGTCTCTTGTCTGAGTTAAAGTAATACCTTGTATTAATGCATACAACATGTACATATCTGAATCAAGATCAATCAGCACCACTCTCAGGAAACGCAGTGAAAAGAGACCAAAGAACTCACATATGTTGGCTTCCCCAATTGTGTAGGTTTTGCCAGAGCCTGTCTGACCATAGGCAAAGACGGTGGCATTAAAGCCCTGAAAGAAGGCCTCAATTAGGGGCTGGACACATCCCACATACACGTCCTCCTGAGCAGAGCTTTCCTCGAAGACATGGTCGAAGTGAAAATGGCGATCGTGGCCGAGAGTGACCCGCCTGTCCTCGGGATCTGTGGTGATGCAGCTCTCGTGACTGTGTAAGACCTCTTTAGGGAGCAGGGGGCGAACTCGCACTGCCACCTGCACCGCAGTGTCCTCCGCTTTTCCCTGTCCGGCCACTTTGGGAGACATGGCAATGTCAATCAGAAGTCCTCAACACCTCGGAAGGCTGTGGTCATTTCAATATTACTTTACATAAAAAAAGAGAGGAAGAAATGATGTTAGAAAACAGACTCACGGTTGACTTGGAAGTTTAATTCACATATTTAGGGTAAGATCAGATAAGGTATGGTTTTATTAATCCTGAGGGGTCATTTTAGATGGTAACAGTAGCATAAAAAGAAAAAAAAGAAGTGCTACAGAGGAAAAGAAAAGGAATAAATGACTATGAATGAGTATTAACTACAGTAAACAGACAGTTATAAGAGCTTAATACACAATATATGTACATCTAAAGAAAATAAACGATGACCTAAATGAGGACTAATAC
The DNA here is from genome assembly GCF_029633855.1 of Hoplias malabaricus. Lineage (NCBI taxonomy): Eukaryota > Metazoa > Chordata > Actinopteri > Characiformes > Erythrinidae > Hoplias > Hoplias malabaricus. The sequence continues at coordinate 5,183,929 of NC_089815.1, read as the reverse complement.
TTCCACCAAGATTATTATTATTATTATTACTACATTTAAAATAATGTCAAATCAATTTTCTTTATTAGAAAAATAATGCAGCATGTGAACTACTAACAGCAATTTAGCCCCGCCCATCCACGCATAAGTTAAAGAGTTTAAGTCTGAAAAGCTTTTCAAATGAGAAAATAATAATAAGCAAAGAGACTATTTACTTGCTTAAGTCTTAAGACATTTAGAAATTATTTCCAAGGGAAAAAAAACCTAATGCCATCAATGTGGCTTTAATGTAACTATAATTTTGCTTCCATTCAGTTTTTTCAGTTTACAGGACTGGTTCCTTAGCTTTGTGACATCAGAAAGCCTGACTGTCTGAAACTGCACATCTTTCTCAAAACACAAATGTTCAGCCACGGTGTTGACTGCTTATTTCACTCGTGATACTTCTTCTAAAATACAAATACCACCACAGACTTGTTACAGAGGTTAAACACTTGTTTTTATTTTAAGAAAGCCGTTAGGAATGTAAGTTTTACACACGCTGTGTAATGAGTGTTGACTAAAGCGGATTACACTGTAATAAACACAGACTTAAACTGGAGTGTGGAGGTTTGGCGTAAGTACGTTTTACAGAATTCATTTTCTCCTTCGCCTAACTTTGCCTTTACTGCTGTAAATGTGAACTTTTCTGTGTATTTATAAGTTCCTCAACTGTTCTACGAATTTATTCGACTCCGAACGCCAAGGTATAGCCTCTTTAGCTTTGGGGTCCCGGAGGTTAGCTCTCTAGCTGGAGCTGGAGATGAAAACAAAAAAGAGTTGGAATGCATTATTTCTTAGCGCTTAACGTTTTCCTCTTGAAATACTCCGCACCCTCATACATTTTGAGACTCTCTCTTTCAAAACAACTAAGTTTTTAAAACGCTGAAGTAAACCATAGCCTCTCTTTTCTTTCTTTTCTAAGTTATCGTGCAAAAAAACTTCCAACTTACTGTTGTTCCCGTCTCCATCTTTTACTTCCCACCCCTTTCTGGTAAGTCCCGCCTCCTGAGCCCTGATTGGCGTAACTGTTCACAAGTGTGCGCCATTAGCCAATCATATCTCGGAACAAGTCGAATCGCAGCACAAAGAAGGCGGGACATGTATAAAAACGGGTAGGAAAAAAAACATAACGGACGATTCCTGAGATTTTTGTCCTGACGTCATGAGGTCGACTTCCCAAACGCCTGTTTTAAACGGAGCTGCACTGCTCAGCTGCAGGGGACGTTCAAGCGACGTTAACTACAGCGTTATATGCAATATATAACCATGTTTTAAAGCATACGTTTTAGTATAATAGTATAAAAAAACGACTTAAGGAGGTTTTTCATTTTAGAAAATCCCACAAGATTAAAAATGTACCAAGACACTGTGTTTTAACTGCAACATTAATAGGATGTTGTCAGGGCCAGTGATCAGGTTTCATGTTAACAAAGGAAGAACATTGGCCACACAACTTTCAGATGTTTTGTGGACGTTTTTGAGGCCTGACAGACGTTGTCTGGAGAACAAAACACAATTTCACCCTTTATTTTTTACAGAGAAGCATTCTAAACTTGTTTCACATTGTCAGAAAATATTTTAAATTTTATAATTTTTATTTTGCCCATTCAACAGCAATAAAACAAAATAAATTAGATATGTAATAAAATTGAATGTGTAAGGTTTTAAAGTTCTGAAACCACGTTCCTGGAATGTTAAATTGTTGGCATTTAAGGTTGTGGTACCATTTTTGGGAAAATCCTCCTGACATAATTCTGGGAATGTAAAAAAAATGGACATTTTAAAATATATTAAATATATAAATAAACACATTTATGTCAATGTTCCTTTAAGTGTAAAGTTCTCACACCCCAAAGCTGAATATTATTAGAGGACATTTCTGAGAACGGTATTTTGGAGCTGGGTCATGTATGAATTAAAGGGAAATTCTGTTGACTTGTCATAATTTTTTGTACAATTTGGCCACTTCTATGAAAATAAAATAATTCCTAACACTCTGGTGTGAAAATGCGTTATTCAACATAACTGTCAGAATTGTTTACAATGTTGGTCATAGGAACCAGACGTCTAATGTCTCTAAAAGCTCCATCAAAACAAGCCAGTCAATTAAGATGCCACGGCTTGGTGGGTTGCTTTTGACATCTCGTTTATCTTGATCTCGACATATGCTTTAAAAAGGGGCATTGCATTTTGAATATGGAAGCATTAGGAGGATCACATACAGGTGATATGTTTATATTCGCACGGCTTGTTATGGATGGCCTTACCTGCAGCTTTGCCTCTGGTCCAGTGAGCCATTCCTAGTCGGCAGGTTTAGTTATTCATGAGTCCATGTTTAAAGCTTAATAGAAGCCCTGGGGATAAGGGCTGCACCCCGGAGTGATGTGGAACTTTATGCACTGAGGGCCTCACAATTCACATCAGTGATGATCTCCATCAGTCTGCTTCAGAAGAATGACCCAAACTACAGCACACTGCCAGGACTGTTTATACTAGAAAGCCATTAACAGCAATACAGCGGCAACTTCATCAAGATTCCAGACAGGAAAAAAGATGCTTTTCAGTCTAAAAATGTGCAGTCACATTTACCAGCTGCACACATTCATTAAATGTGAGTTATTTTCAGTGTCAAGCTAAAAAGTATTTAACAGAAAATTACACAGAAGCCTGAACAACTAACACAATTTAGTCATCAGTTTCCCCTCTTTGTTTTTCCTCCTCCAAAGTCTAGTCTTAGAAGTTGCTCTTGCTCTTCGAGTATTCTCAGACGCATTCAGTGATGTTGAGGTCTGCCCTCTAGGCACAGTCCATTCTAACAAAAGATCCAGCAGCTTCTTCCTTTGTTTTCTTAATGTTATTCTTTTCTATCCATTTCCTAATCTCGGTGTGGGCTTCTCCCATAGTTTCGAGGTGCTCTAATAATAGCGGAGGTATAGACACAAACAGCAGTGGACGTGTAGTGTTGATCTGACAGGGACCGCGCCGTACATTTCAGTACATTTTAGGAATGTCATATTTAATCTAATGTTGGTTTTGGGAAATCTTTAAAACAATTTTGCATTGTGCATTTTGTTGCAACTCACAAAACTCACCACGGTTAATGTCATTTATGCTGTAGCCTACTCACGGCATGGAGTGCTCACTGTAAGGATTCTCAAGTATTCCCAAGGCCACCCTCTTCTTTCTTTGTGCACCTTGCCACTTGTAGTGGTAGCCATGGCTACATGCTGCACGGGCATGAGTTATATCCCCCCCCTCGTCCTCTCCTCACCATCATAGCCACTAAATTGCGGTAAGAAAACGAATTGCTTTTATAACAATACTATGCCATTTAATTTCGTGGGCCAATCTCGGGGCTGATGGGTGCGCGCTGATATTGCATCTATCCATCCTGCCCTCCGCTTCCGCGGCCACACCGGACATATTTACTTCCCTTATTTAAATACACATCAAACGTTTAGTGTGGAAGTATAGATGATTCATACGGCTGGGAGTGGAAGTGCTCATTATTTGAGCGGTCAATGAAAGAACCAAAAGCATAATTCAATTGCATTTATTTTGCAGCTGTTTAAAAGAACACGATAGAAACAAGCATTAATAGTGTTTTAAAAATTACACACACATTTATACACATACGGTACTGTGCAGGCCCCTAAGATAATGATAATCACAGTAAATACAAACTAATAATAATATAAAACACATGAGAAATATTAGATAATTGTTTTTCTATAAAGTAGTAGGCGAGAGTGAGTTTGAAGAACAATGTTTTGATCAGATTCTCCTTGATTTGTATGAATTTGTTAAATCCACAGCACATTATTTAAAATCATTATGTATTCACCGCTAAAACTAGGCACTGGATGATAACCTCAAATAATACAGACTCCACGAGGAGAGATTTGGACGAAGTTAAACACATTCACACACAGAGGATCACACTGGAATAATGTGATTGGGTTTATTCTAATGTTGGGTGTTATTTCTCATAATCTCCGGGGCCTAAAACTTTTGCACAGTGCTGTATATAATAAACACACACAGAGTGAGAGAGAACCCTTGGCTGTTGTATATGTCCTGGTCACTGAGGTAGACTATGACTTGTTGTCACAGCTGATGTATTTCCAACAACAAAATCACTAGTCTTCCACGGCGTCCAGGGCTTAAACCGAACATCATTTTATATTATTCACTATAATCATTTTCACATCATCTGAAATCAGAAAATATCCCTTTATTCCTTTTTATTTAAGCTTTATTCTTGTACAGATACAGAGCAAAAGACACTATCTCTGACAGGTCCCCGCTCAGAGGAATGTTAAGTAGATTTGGTCTAAACACTGGCAGTGTCAATCGTCATGAAAAGACGGACTGTGGTGTAGCTACTGAAATATTAAGTGAAGGAGGTGATACACTCTGTTTCATGGTAGAATCAGTTATAATCATTAATACATTTCTGAAACAGCTTTTCATTTTCTGGACACAATAAATCTCCCAGGTTAATTTCACAATAGTATAAACCTGGTGTGCTGCAGGCTTGAGCCCAGTGATTCCAACAAGTCTCCGGCCCCACAGCGATCCTGATGAGGATGAAGCAGTTACACAAGAAGAATGGTTCTTTTATTTTCAATATTCAAGTACTTTATCAATATTTTATTTTTAAAAACTCAAAATAATTACTCACTCATTCACTATGAATCCATTATCAACATCTGACCAACAGGTTAAATATGTTACAATTTTTTAAAACAAAGTCAACATAATTTTGATTATGTTTCTAGAATCATGTGCAGGTCTCGCTCCAGGTGACTGTCGGTGAGGAGTGTGGTGTGTTCTCTCTGTGTCTGCGTGGGTTTCCTCCGGGTGACTGTCTGTGAGGAGTGTGGTGTGTTCTCCCTGTGTCTGCGTGGGTTTCCTCCGGGTGACTGTGAGGAGTGTGGTGTGTTCTCTCTGTGTCTGCGTGGGTTTCCTCCGGGTGACTATCTGTGAGGAGTGTGGTGTGTTCTCTCTGTGTCTGCGTGGGTTTCCTCCGGGTGACTGTCTGTGAGGAGTGTGGTGTGTTCTCTCTGTGTCTGCGTGGGTTTCCTCCGGGTGACTGTCTGTGAGGAGTGTGGTGTGTTCTCCCTGTGTCTGCGTGGGTTTCCTCCGGGTGACTGTCTGTGAGGAGTGTGGTGTGTTCTCCCTGTGTCTGTGTGGGTTTCCTCCGGGTGACTGTCTGTGACACACATTTGGAGGTGGATTGGCGACTCAAAAATGACCATAGGTGTGAGTGTGTGAGTGAATGTGGGAGTGTGTGTCGCCCTACGAAGGACTGCAACCCTGAACAGGATGAGTATTTACATACAATGAATGAATGAATGAATGAATGAATGTGAAAAATTGGGAAGATTCCTGGTGAATATATATACTTTTTTTATTTTCTAGAAAAATTATATACATATAATAGAGAATATGGGCAACATTTAATGCACAGTCCATATTTATATTTTGAAGTATACTGTAAGACACATAAAATAAATGACATGAACAGCATTTCTCCAGCATGTTAAATTAAGCACAAAACAGTATTTAAATAAGGAAACATTTTAACAATCAACTACTTTTTCTGTTTAAAATAAATGTAAGCAAAACCATCACTCAAACACAAAACTGGCACGTGGCTGCACATGCACTGAGCATGATCCTTATTTCTCTTTAGCTCTGCATCAGTCGTGTTCGCTTGAAATGTTTCAGCCCAAAGGTAAGAGACCTTTAGTGAAGGGAATCAAAGCTGCTGCTGTAATGGAGGGTGACTTACACAGGCTCGGAAAAAACGTCTGGAGTTAATAATGTCATGGCTCTGGATCCTCGTGGCCTTTCCACAACCCTTAGCGTCCCCCTGCTTATTCCCTTTTACGTTCGCGTCCCTGCCTTTACTGGCCACTCCAGGGTCCACTCCCCCACTGCCGGTCAGACTCCGTATCTACTGAAGGCCATCAGCCCAGGAGAGCTGCTCTTATCAAACCCAGTTATTGCTCTGCGCCGAGCATTTACAATTCCACTGTGTAATTATGTCTGTACCTCAGTCGACAACAGCACGGAATAATTGCGTTCGAATTCAGCGCTGGGGATGTTTCTCTCTGCTTACCTCTCTCCTCCCCGCCTCCTGTCCTTCTGTCTGTTCCACCGTCTCTCTATTCATTCGTCCATCTTTTCACCCGGGTGAATGTGGCTTTTACCTGTTGCTCATAAACCTCTGCAGAAAACAAAAAAAAACACGTTTAATTAAGAACAAGTGTCTGAACGCTCAATAACTGGGCGCTCTGTATTGATTACAGCCAAATAAGATATCACTGTATCGATCCCAGGAGGGATGTGAATAAACAGCAGCATCACACGCAGCAATAGACAGCATAATCAGACATTATTAACAGAGAAATATATTCAGAACAGAAAGAAAATGGGAATGAATATGTTTATAAATAATTATAGAAAAATAAGATAAATGAATATACACTGCAGAATAAAGCAGATGTACAGTTTTGAGCAAGTACACATACCATACAGAACACAAATGGACTGATGTTGAGATCAAAATATGAGTCATGGCTTAATCGGCTAATAACTTGGCAACTGACAATTTTCGAAAAAAAAAAAAAAAAAAGAGACAATAACAAACCATGCGTAGTGTTTTAAACACGTCTCAGAACAGTTTCACAGTGGAAGCCAAAACATTTTTGATGATTAATAATGTAATATGAGTTTATTAAAACTATAGGACAACAGCAAAAAAAAAGCTAAACAGAAAAACAATTGACGAAGGGTTTTACAAAAATTCTAAAATGCTTCAGTAAAAAAAACTGTGTATAATGTGGTGTTTATGGGATGTTCAAATACGCATCAGTCACCACAGATTCAAAGAGAATGTACACATTCAATAATCGAAGTGTTTCATGGAGTAATCGCGAGTGACCTGTTCAGCAGACACACACATGACATACAGAACCACTCTGAGAATAAAAAGAGACTGCGCCTTTAATGATGTTTTTCAAAGAAAGGCTACATAAGCTTTGAATTTCCTCTTGGCAATGAGCCTTTTCCAATCATGGTACAGACCTGTACAGAGTCAAACAGTTGCCAGAGAACTCTTGAGGGCTCCCAATCAAGGTCCTGGGGGGAGAGAATGGTTGCCATGTTGAATAGTAATGCATTATTAAAAGCTGAGAAATGATATCCCCTGGACGCAGTGAAAGCCTGGTGTTCTGATGTGGCTCAGTGGGAGAGACGGCGCTCGTTTCTGTCCTCATGCATCTGAAAGGAAACTAATGATCGCCATAAGTGCCGGCGCAATTTGGTCGACTTACGACTCATAAAGCCATAGGCCATCTTTATTCCGACCGGTCTGGGGACGGGGGCCGACCGCAGCGCCAGCAACACACAACACGGGCCTGGGAACGCCCTCCGAATGGAACTGAACTATTTTAAGAAAAGAAACTTAGCAACAATGATGTAGTGACGGATGTGAAATCCACAGCTGAGACGTGGACGCTGCTGGAGGTGACTGACCATAAGAACGTTCAGAGAGACTTTAAATCTCTTACATTCACAGTATAATGAGACATTACAGAGAAATAAAAGAGGCCTAAATGAAAGGTGAGCAGGTAAGAATGTACGTAGCTATAGGAGAATGAGGAATAAGCCAGCAGTGGTTAAGACAACACCACTGACCACCGCCAAAAACAAGAAAAATATAAAGCAAGCAATTACAGTACGTACAGGACATGACACACAGCGCTGGGCAAACATCAGGGAACATCCTCCATACTTTAGGGATACACCAAAAATACAGAACCTTCAAATACTATATTGTTTCTTATTTATGCTCTCAACACTATATTTTAATTCATACAGTTCAGTCTTAGAAGTCGGTTGCATTTTCTCACAATCTCAGTAAAACCCAACCACATTCAGTGATACTGAGGTCAGGGCTCTGGGGCGGCCAGTCCATTGTCTTGGGAAAGCCAGCTGTTCCCTTGTGTGATTTCACTGAAACCACCACTGTTCAAAGAAAAACGTGTATTTCCATTTTTGTTGAATTTTAATTTACTACATCGTTTGCACACAACCGCTGTCTTTCACACTGTGTGTAAATCTCATAATGAATGGACCAATAGAAATGCTCCAAAATGACTGTCTTTGGACAGCGATGATATGTTCTTCTTTTGTATCTATTTCCTTTTTTCAGTAAGAGCCTCTCAACAGCTCCGCCTCCTTTCAGACCCATAGTGTTGAAGTGAATGTGGAAGGACCTTTGTCCTCGATAGGACAGTGTTGGTGTGACACCAGTGTTTGCATTAATGTCAAATATAATAAAATAATATTCATATTTCCCCCCTAAAATATTAGATCCAGAATTCTGTCGTTCCGATAAATCGAACAGATGTTACGTTTAATGACAGCCACTAAATAACGTAATACAAAGAATACAAAACTCACAATACAGTAAGAGCATTTCCCAAATGTACATGGTGATATTTCATTTGATGGATGCTGATTAGCTGTGGCTACCATTGCTCATCAAATGAGTTGATTGGGAGAGGGAACAGGGAGAGCAGCGTATGGCGGTGAAAGATAACGGCACCTATCGGCCGCTCCAAATGAAGTGAAATTAATATTTCGCTGGGGGTGGGAATAATGTAATAGCATTTACTTTGAAAAATCGTGCCTTTAAGGTGGAACCCTCTCGTCCCCTTGTGCTATGATTTGATTACGATGCCTCATCAAACAGCCTTGTTACCGGCAGAGCGTGACAGAAATATTTTACACGCCTTTTTATTCAATCCTCCTTTCATTAATTTCTCCGTCCTGCCGCGCTGGGCTGGAATGGGTGGCAGGGGGATTTATGGAAAAAAGGGAATGGTGTCTCACTCCATCTTTCTTTCCTCTCACTATTCCTTTCCTCGGCTGTTTCTTACTCACCTGCCTTTCTCTCTTTTCTCCTTCTCCTTCCTCTTTCACAGGGAAAAAATGAGAGGTGTCTGTTTCTATTGTATCCTCCTGATCTCTCTCTCTCTCTCTCTCACACACACACACACACACACACACACACACACACTCTCACACACACAACTCTACTTTCTATCTCAATCTTTCTCTGCTGCTTCTCTTTACCTGGGAAAACAAATACTCCCTAGAAAAATGTATGGTATCCCATTCAATCCTTTCCTCCTCTCCCTCTCTCTCTCTCTCTCTCTCTCTCTCTCTCTCTCTCTCTCTCTCTCTCTCTCATAGGAGTAGGTATATTAGGTTTAGACTAAACCAATTACTGCAGACGACCTACAGTACTCTTTCCCAACTCTACCGTACAGAACAGAAGCACACACATCAGTACAATTCACAGTTGGACCACCTCTGGTCAAATGACCCGTTTTATTGAGCTTCTGTGCCAAAATATATCAATAAAACAAAAAACATTTATTGCTCAGTATCCACTCATGCGCAAAGTTTAACCTGCTGGAAAAACGTCTCAGAAACGTTTAAGCTGTCATTCGTTTTTGCTCAAGCCATTATTCCATTTAACATTTTTCACCCCATAATAATGTCCTTTGACGTTTGGACATAGCCCACGTCTGTTCATAATCCGCATGTTTTATTATAAACCAAGCTCTCGCCACATCGCGAAAAACATCAAATAAATGTATTAAATAATAGCCATAATTTCTCTGTTGACTGACAGTTATAAACGTCTCTGACGAACACAAACACAACTGCGGATAAAAAAAATAATAAAAAAAGACGTTCAGAATGTTTTTATGGCTTTACACTCTCTCACAAAGTGCACCGAACTACAATTCATCAAACCTGTTATTTGGATTAATTATTTGGATACCGCATTAGCATGCTAGCTCCTACGACAATCTGTTTTCTAATTAGCACGCCATTAGAAAAGAGAATCACATAGCCATGCGAATTTATCTTCAAAGTGCTTTGTCATTTCCCTGTTGCTTTGGATACAGTAATCAGGGATTAGTTACTGAGCGGGCACTGAATTCCTGGATCAAAGCCACTGTTAAAATCGAGGGATTTTTGCCTAAAATGTAGTTTTAAATTCTAATGTCAATGCTCTGTGCACTCTGATATTAATAAAGATTATTAGGTTCAAGGGATCAAGTGGTTTATGGCCTACATTTTGTATATAACGCCTACAATCACAAGATGGCCCCTGGTAGCTTTTGTGTTGTTTGACCATGTGACTGTTTAAAAGCATAAAGGATGTTTATTTGTTGACCCTTGTCTATTACCATAGCCCCAACCTTAAACTGCTCCACCTGTTTATTGATGATGACATCACCATGAACCAGAGGGTGGGGAATTAAATTAAGAGCCAATAATAAGGTGTTTCACATTCCTCTTTCCAACAGACACTGAGTTTAATTTACAAATATATCGGTGTTAATTTTATTTAATTTTACATCAGTTATCTAACGGTGTACATCTTAACTTTCTAATGTCTTTAGACTTTAATGAAGTGTGATATAATAGTGCCATGTGAAGGACTGGCGCCCCCTCCAGGGTGTGTTCCTGCCTTGCGTCCAGTGATTCCGGGTCGGCTCCGGACCCACCGTGACCTGGAACTGAATAAGCACTTACAGATAATGAATGAATGAATGGATGATGTAATAGTACTGAAACTATGCCCCTTTCTTTCTATTAAAACATATTGAAGGTCCTTTTTAAACATTAATTGTGCGATCATTTTGTGTGTACCTTTAAAAAAATTATTCTCCTGACACTGTAAACAGCTATTTGTAATCCTAGTGCCACCGTAGCTTAACTTCTGTGTGTATATATAAAGTGTCGAGAAAGGGACTGTTCCTTTAGGCAGCGTTTAATGAGTTGTAGAGAGGGTCCGAGGCTCTGACGGGGTTAATGAGGGTCCTACTCTCTCATTGTTGGTGTCAGTTATGCTCCGAGGGAAGCAGGAGGAGAGCCTCGATGACACGCCCTCTGACTGATACCCCTCGCTGAGAAACATGCCTCGGCTGACCCTGGAAGCAGCCATCTGCGGCCACCAGACTCACGCTCCTCCGTTATATCCAGAGTTAACCCCTTCAACCCCAGCCGTGCCACTCGGTTGTTCATCGTAAGATTATTCGGTAAGACACGGAATTATTCAGTAGCTACAGCATGACACTAATCAGTGAGTAGTTATTCCCCTGGACGTGATATATTCAGATAACAATGCCTGTATAACCCAAAGGTATTACACACACACACACACATACACACAAAACCCAGAAATTAATCATTTCAAATAATTAATAATTAATAATTAATCAAAATTTGTTAAAGTAACACTAGGTAAGATTTGGGTTTTTTGCTGCTGGAGCTCCCACTATTGTAATTATTTTTAACAGCACTCTACTGAATTCAATGGGGGAGGGGGTCATTTCCTACCCTCCTCCAGAAGTTACACAGTGCAGTTTCTGCAGTGCTGAGCCCAGAGTAGGAATCACAAAGACACTTTTCACCCTGTTACAGCTCCGTGAAGCATCACAACAATTTTGAAGCTGTAATTTTACAGCAAAAATATGACATAGTGTTCCTTTAATGACTTACAAATGCATGGGAAGGGCTTAATACGGAGTGGGAGTGATGTATTTAATGAGTGAGAACGAGATCTCATTCCCATGCCTTATTTATTTGTTACCACACATTAAATATATAGTCTTATAGCCTATATATATAGTCTATAACCAATAAATTACAAAAATGAATTTGTATAGGAATAAGTGTGGGCCCCAAGGACCCTTGATTTTCTTGACGTGTAGAGCCTAGCGATTCTTTGGCTGAAGAACAGTGTACGGCAGCTCCACGTGAATAAAACACAGCGAGACAGATGCTGTTTATATAAGTAAAGAGAATGACATGCTGATCACGGTGTGAGTGCTGAATCCGTGCGGAAACGCTGTACACATTCCCTGTATTCATAAACTCGCCAAGCTCACGTGTGCTGCTTCAGCAACAGTTGATTCATACATAACCCCTCCTACTGAGTGGAGAGAGGAAGAGAGTGCGGGCTACAGCCTGCTCCTGCTTTCAAAATAGCCCCCAAGTCCCCGTGACTGACAGAGTGAAGAGCCACAGTCCCTCCCCCTTTAACAGACCACATCAAAACGACGCACGCCCCCCTCCCCCCTGCCCTAGAGACCCAGGCCTTGCCCCTCCGTCCTCCAGCGCCGAATGTAATAGGACATCAAATATGTCCTTAAACGGAGCCTCTTTCGCGGACATTCTATCACGGTTTGATCTCTCTTTTTTCCCCCCAACGTCCTGCTGCTTCAAACGGAGCTTGGACACTCCCTCAGAAGCCCACGGGCCTCTTCAAAGATCCCTGAGAAACTGCAGCGCTGCCCCTCTCTTAAGTCCATCATCCGTACATCAGTCAATCAGCGCTTAAAAAGGGTTCTGGGCTTGGTACAGGTTTAGAGACCGCTTCTCACGGGTCTAGAACCTTTATAGAAGGGTGCTACTTCACACTGTGTAAATATTGTCTTTATCTGCACTAACATAAATATATATTAGTGATGATGCTTGTTCAGCAGGGATCACCAGTGAAGAGGTTATAAGATAAAAAATACATTTTATTTAAAATACATTAATAATAATAATAAATATGTGAGTGTGTGTGAGGAGTGTGGTTTGTTCTCCCTGTGTCTGTGTGGGTTTCCTCTGGGTGACTGTCTGTGAGGAGTGTGGTGTGTTCTCCCTGTGTCTGTGTGGGTTTCCTCCGGGTGACTGTCTGTGAGGAGTGTGGTGTGTTCTCCCTGTGTCTGCGTGGGTTTCCTCCGGGTGACTGTCTGTGAGGAGTGTGGTGTGTTCTCCCTGTATCTGCGTGGGTTTCCTCTGGGTGACTGTCTGTGAGGAGTGTGGTGTGTTCTCCCTGTGTCCGCGTGGGTTTCCTCCAGGTGCTCCAAATTCCTCCCACAGTCCAAAAACACACATTGGTAAGTGGATTGGTGACTCAAAAGTGTCCGTAGGTGTGAATGTGCGTGTGTGTGTGTTGCCCTGTGAAGGACTGGCGCCCCCTCCAGGGTGTATTCCCGCCTTGAGCCCAATGATTCCAGGTAGGCTCTGGACCCACCGTGACCCTGAACTGGATAAGAGTTACAGATAATGAATGAATGAATGAATGAATAATAAATATTAGGTATTTTGGGAATCTCAGAATCTGCTTATTTCACTTACAGCAATCATTTTTGCATCATTTACAGCATCATCTTGTTCCCAAAATGGTTCTCAGCAGTCAGAGGTATTTCAGGGAACCAGATATGTTCTTCTTCAGCATCAAATCAAAGCAGTTTAGAGCAGGTGGGTTAGGCACTTACTGCAGAATTCAACAGTGAAATATATAAGGGCTGCATGCTGGTACTAATAATTAGAGTACATCAGCAAACACTAAAAATACCCCAGAGGACTGGGAGGCAGATCGTCCTGGGTGAATCAGCTGTGCCCTCGTAATGTGTGCCTAGTATTTAACATCTCGAAGGAAGCAGCGCACGAGAGGAAGCTCATACAGTTTTATGAAGTGTTTGAACAAGAGTTACTCAACAAAAGAACGCGCGACCACCTGTTATCTCCAGGCATGTGTTGGTTTAACCTTTGGTAATTAAAGGTTAGCAGTCGAGCAAGTCGTTCCTGGCAAGGGCTCTAATTTACTGTTGATTTGATGGGACGAGAAATCGTTTTGATAATCAACACAACAACATTTAGCAATTAACCTCCATCTACAATCTACCACCCGCAATGGAGAGTGTGGTGGTGTGAAAAGAAAACGCACGACTGCATCCAGGCTTTGTTTACAGCAACGGAAATGTCTGCACAGCCCATAAACATCCAGTGATGACCCTTCAGTGGCAGGGTGGTCTTTGGTGTATTATTGAAAAGGGCAGCACACGCTTGATCCTGTCCTGAGACTGTGAATACAGAACATCCCTAAACCAGTGACTTCAGAACAGAGAGCGCTCACAGAACAAAGGAACATCAGAAAATAATGACACTTTGAATTTTTTTAAATGTTTACATCGAAGGGTCGCATTAAAACAAATCATCTAAATCCAGAGATATCATCTGGGAATGAGTATGTGACTCACGTTTTCTCTGGATGTAGATGATTACATTTCATTTAAGGTTTTGATGTAAAAAAAAAAAACATAAGTAAATCCTAAGTGTATTTTTTTCTGTGTGATTTCTATTGTCATTGCACAATGTACAGTGTAATTGTACACACACACACACACACAGGCAGTTAGGTAAGGACGAGACTGTCCTGTTCAGTCCTCTGCTCCCTAGACCACTTCTCTAACCACTTGGCCACTTCTGCCCCCACAGTGTAGGGCTCAAAGGCCTCCGAATATAAGCCAAAGCCACAACAACGTTAACTGAACTTGTGCCGAAAGCCCTAGGCTGAATCTCATATCTCCCTCCTCCCTGAAGATCATGAAATAATGGGCTCTATACACAAGCTGTGCTCTGTATCAAACACAAAGGCATTCGTATTAGAAGTCATCGTGTTACCACCTGAAGACCTCGGCCGAGTCTCGGTTTTCTCCGTACTCCCTCTGTAGTGCACAGTCTCCTCACAAAAAGGGTTTAGAAACAATAAATAATGAATGTGTAGAAACCATTGTTTCATGAAGAAATAAGTCTACGTCCTCAGGGCCCGGTTCAGTTAACACTGCGCTGGTGTGTGTAGAGACACAGACTGTTAGACCGTAGAGAGAGTTTTTACTGACTGTGCTACAGTCTGGGAATGAGTGTATGAGAGCGGACAGTGGAGCTGTCCACCGCTTTAGTGCTGAGATCTGACCTGAGGGCTTCAGCAACACTCGACTACACTGTACAGTATCTATAACCGGACGGACAGCAGTACAGCCCGGGTACATGGGAATAAACCAAATACATCTATTAACCCCGAACATATCCAAAGTGAACAGAAATGCAATTAAACCTGGTGCATCCTTCACCTCCACTGATCCACTACACGACCCGGATAAACACTCACATTGTGTCCGAAGCACAGCGGATGCCCCTTTTACTGACTTCTTGAAAGAACAGTTTTGAGGTGTGTTTTATTCACGTGAACCCCTGCACACATCTGCATCAAGTCCTTTCAAATCCGTCTTTGCCAAAGGTACAGAAAATCCCAAGCATTTCCACAAAGCTGTAAAAGAGGGATGTGCCATAATCTCCTACCTCGACTTGTTGGTTTGACTCTGAATATGTCGCATATCCAGAAGCTCGTATGTAAACAAATAAAAAATCAGTATGACGAGAACAACAGAAGGGGATTGGAGGATAAAAAAAGTAGAGAAGTGCAAACAAGGTTGAGGCCCTGCTGTACAGGTGCGTTTGTGTTTCCCAAAGCTACAGACGTTATTAAAAATTCTCTTAAAGCTACAACAGTGCTTTTAAAGACTGGTTGTGTTCCCTAAAGGTGAACCGAATCTCTTTTCCGGAAGGATATGTGGATTTTTAAGCTCTCCTAACTGTCATAACTGGAAAAATAAATAAAAAGCCGGGAGCTGAAACGGACTAAAATCACCCAGCCATTTATTCATCCATCTTCCGTAAAAACACTTCATCCTTATCAGGGTTGTAGTGGGTCCAAAGCCTACTCTCAATCAATGGGCACAAGGCAGGAACACAATCTGGAGAGACACACGCTCACCCAGTCATTCACACGCTCACCCAGGCATTCACACGCTCACCCAGCCATTCACACGCTCACCCAGCCATTCACACGCTCACCCAGCCATTCACACGCTCACCCAGCCATTCACACGCTCACCCAGGCATTCACACGCTCACCTAGTCATTCACACGCTCACCTAGTCATTCACACGCTCACCCAGGCATTCACACGCTCACCCAGGCATTCACACGCTCACCCAGGCATTCACACGCTCACCTAGTCATTCACACGCTCACCTAGTCATTCACACGCTCACCTAGTCATTCACACGCTCATCCAGTCATTCACACTCTCACCTAGTCATTAACACGCTCACCTAGCCATTCACACATTCATTCACACGTTCACACAGGCATTCACACGTTCACACAGGCATTCACACGCTCACCCAGCCATTCACACTCTCACCCAGTCATTCACACATTCATTCACACGCTCACCCAGCCATTCACACGCTCACCCAGTCATTCACACGCTCACCCAGTCATTCACACGCTCACCCAGTCATTCACACGCTCACCCCTGTGGACAGTTTCACACAGCTAGTCCACCTAACACTTCCCAGACATGGGCGAATACGCCAAACTCCTCACAGACAGTGACCCGAGGTGAGGATCGAACCCAGGACCCCGAGACCCTGGAGCTGTGTGACAGTGACACCTGCAGCTCAATGTAATCAATTTAACTTTAAATCTACAATTAATAAACAATACGGTACTGTTACGTTCCCCAACTAAGGTCCTTGAGGTTCCCACCACAGTCACAGTGACACCTACCATCACCGTGACAGTGAAGGAGACCACCACAGTGACAGTGACACCTACCATCACCGTGACAGTGACAGGTGACCACCACAGTGACAGTGACACCTACCATCACCGTGACAGTGAAGGAGACCACCACAGTGACAGTGACACCTACCATCACCGTGACAGTGAAGGAGACCACCACAGTGACAGTGACACCTACCATCACCGTGACAGTGAAGGAGACCACCACAGTGACAGTGACACCTACCATCACCGTGACAGTGACAGGTGACCACCACAGTGACAGTGACACCTACCATCACCGTGACAGTGACAGGTGACCACCACAGTGACAGTGACACCTACCATCACCGTGACAGTGACAGGTGACCACCACAGTGACAGTGACACCTACCATCACCGTGACAGTGAAGGAGACCACCACAGTGACAGTGACACCTACCATCACCGTGACAGTGACAGGTGACCACCACAGTGACAGTGACACCTACCATCACCGTGACAGTGACAGGTGACCACCACAGTGACAGTGACACCTACCATCACCGTGACAGTGACAGGTGACCACCACAGTGACAGTGACACCTACCATCACCGTGACAGTGAAGGAGACCACCACAGTGACAGTGACACCTACCATCACCGTGACAGGTGACCACCACAGTGACAGTGACACCTACCATCACCGTGACAGTGAAGGAGACCACCACAGTGACAGTGACACCTACCATCACCGTGACAGGTGACCACCACAGTGACAGTGACACCTACCATCACCGTGACAGTGAAGGAGACCACCACAGTGACAGTGACACCTACCATCACCGTGACAGTGAAGGAGACCACCACAGTGACAGTGACACCTACCATCACCGTGACAGTGAAGGAGACCACCACAGTGACAGTGACACCTACCATCACCGTGACAGTGAAGGAGACCACCACAGTGACAGTGACACCTACCATCACCGTGACAGTGAAGGAGACCACCACAGTGACAGTGACACCTACCATCACCGTGACAGGTGACCACCACAGTGACAGTGACACCTACCATCACCGTGACAGTGAAGGAGACCACCACAGTGACAGTGACACCTACCATCACCGTGACAGTGAAGGAGACCACCACAGTGACAGGTACCACAACAATGAAAGGGACCACCACTGTGAGAGTAAAAGGTAGAACCGCAGTGACAGTGAAAGAGACCACCACAGTGAAGGTCTAAGAGTACAGAAGTGACAGCAGTATGAAGGGACAATCCTCTCTAAACACACACAAAAAACATAAGAAATGTAAGCTAACTCTGTGCTAAGAGCAATCGCAAAAACACCAGCGGAGCCCGAGGCTGAAGTTCGCTTGTCATTCGCCGTTCGGATTTTCAGTTCCACCTTAAATGGAGCCGCTGGTATTTAGTATGTGATTTCAAAGCCAATTCCACGGTGCTGAATAAACACCTGCAGTCCCCACAGTCCCGAATTAACTCTTGTAGCGTTTATAAACACTGTGGTGTTAATGTGAACCGAAATGAGCCTCCCGTGAGCAGAATCCCCCACGTAACGGGAGTCGTTGTTTGTTACGGACATAAAAACAAAATGTCTACCTGTTGCTTCGTCCAGAAACGTCTGAAAGAGTCAGTTCTCTCCGAGCAGAGCCGGAGCCGGACAGCGCAGCCTTCAGCGGGACCCAGCGGAGAGAGGAAGCCTTGACACAGGCGCTGTGCCCGGCGCTGGAGGCGAGCAGCTCGGTGGAGTCTTAGTGGCTGAATATCGATGGTTTGTCTGTTAGTTTTTTGTTTTTGTTTTTTTCTTTCTTTCACCGTTTCTCCTGAACCTCGCTCTCCGTCCGTCTGCGACCCCTTCAGCGCCACGCGCCCTGGACAGCTCAGGCTCGCGCGCTCTGTCGCCGCTTCTTAAAGGAGAGCTGCCCCGCATGACGTCACCACGCTCAAATAAACAAACAAATAAAGAAATAAATGCGGCAAAAAAAAACCCAACAACAACAAAACCACGAAAAAAACCTCCACCTTCATAACAAAAGTCCCCCAGAGGACCTCCAAGCCTTAGATTATCTATCTATCTATCTATCTATCTATCTATCTATCTATCTATCTATAATCAATGTAGATATTCCGAAGAATTTGGATTAGAGAATACTGTATTCCGCATGCAGTAAGGCAAATATCAAAGGAAAATATATGAACATTATTAGTTCTTGCTTTTATTGTGCCTTTATTTGCCTATAGCCTTTATTTAAACTTCTATTCCTTCAGGACACTACCTTACGTCATTTTCAAATTAAAATAAATCACAGGCGTTGTTTTCCCCACACTTACAAAGCTCAGTCTTGACAGTTGTCTGCATTTTCAGCTTCTCATGTTATGTGTAGCAGGCGGCACGGTGGAGCAGCAGGTAGTGTCTCTGTCACAGCTCCAGGGTCCTGGAGGTTGTGGGTTCGAGTCCCGCTCCGGGTGACTGTCTGTGAGGAGTGTGGTGTGTTCTCCCTGTGTCCGTGTGGGTTTCCTCCGGGTGACTGTCTGTGAGGAGTGTGGTGTGTTCTCCCTGTGCCTGCGTGGGTTTCCTCTGGGTGACTGTCTGTGAGGAGTGTGGTGTGTTCTCCCTGTGTCTGCGTGGGTTTCCTCCGGGTGACTGTCTGTAAGGAGTGTGGTGTGTTCTCCCTGTGTCTGCGTGGGTTTCCTCCGGGTGACTGTCTGTGAGGAGTGTGGTGTGTTCTCCCTGTGTCTGCGTGGGTTTCCTCCGGGTGATTTTCTGTAAGGAGTGTGGTGTGTTCTCCCTGTGTCTGCATGGATTTCCTCCGGGTGACTGTCTGTGAGGAGTGTGGTGTGTTCTCCCTGTGTCTGCATGGGTTTCCTCCGGGTGACTGTCTGTGAGGAGTGTGGTGTGTTCTCCCTGTGTCTGTGTGGGTTTCCTCTGGGTGACTGTCTGTGAGGAGTGTGGTGTGTTCTCCCTGTGTCTGCATGGGTTTCCTCCGGGTGACTGTCTGTGAGGAGTGTGGTGTGTTCTCCCTGTGTCTGCGTGGGTTTCCTCCGGGTGATTTTCTGTGAGGAGTGTGGTGTGTTCTCCCTGTGTCTGCGTGGGTTTCA